>NW_008598203.1:474-4475 GCF_000691845.1 Merops nubicus
GGCTGGCAGCGGTCGCTGGTCCTGGGCGCCTGCCGGTCCTATTTCGTGGCCCTGTGGCTACCAGTCCGACGGCGGAGCTTTGTCATCTCCTGCCCCTGGGCTGCTTTGGTGCAGTTCTGCGTCTTTTCCGTGTTGATCACACAAAGACCTTGGTGTGCATGTTCACTGTCGAAGTTAGCAGCACAGACCTGGGTATGGAGTGCAGTTCAGTGCAGTATACTGGGCTCTCAAACATGAACGGGATATGGAGGCATTTGCCCCAGTTTATTACCATTTTCAGAGTTTCTGTTTCTTTCCCTTACAGCAGATATCGATCAGATTACAAAAGCAACTGTTAATGTGGGGCTAGTTTGCTAGAAAAGAACAAATTTCCCAGATACTATTTTTCTTCCTCTCCTAGGTACCAGCATATCCTGCATAGGAACCTCATTTATTTAGCTACAATTGCTGATGCGACCCCACTGAACACACAGAAGACAGTCGACTAACCCCGCACAGGAACAGTGATACTTCAAGATTCTGTATAAATAGTTTATAGAGTCCCACTTTGAGAGCTGAGGAGCTGTGAGCTTGAAAGGCAGGTAATAAGTCACGCATACTTTTATGTTAAGAACATGAATGTAGTTGTGGCTGTAGTATTACACTGGCCTTTTCCCATTGCTGTAAACAGGACTTACTTAAGTAAGTGTGATCGTTATCACACAACCTTTTTGCCCCTCTGAAAAACTCCATGTAGCATAGTTCTGAAAATAGCCCAGCTGTCAGGACAGCACTACCAGGGAATTCTGCAGTCTCACTGAAGAAGAGACTGTTTCATGACTGAGGTTGTATAATAGGTAACATCTCCTTGCCTCCAGCATCACCAAGTCGGTCATACATTGGCACATGTAAAAGCCACAGACTGTTTTCTAGCTTCTATCATAGGAATTGTGCTTAATAAACTAAATATGTTTTTTTGAAAATTGTGATATCTTCTGGACTAATGTAACATCTTAACAAAGGAGCAGCTCAGCTACTTGGGGAAACATTACCTTTTCTAGGAAAGATGGGATTGTTGTGTAACAGAGTGCAAAGGAGAGAAGGAGCCTTTATTTCCATGGGGGAAGGCTGTGTGGGCTGTGTGCTTGCCCCAGTTATGTCAAGGCTTTTCCTTTTTGCTTGAAATGCTCTGTACTGCAGACTGTAAACAAGTAAATTCTTGCATAATCAAAATGGATTCATCTGCTTTTCGGGTCACAGGGTTTATGGGCAGCTGTACTCTCGTGGCCTCTGACTCAGGAAGAGCAGAGCTTGCCTGTACTCCTCAGGGCATTTCAGGGGCATGATTAACATAAGCTGAAGTAGTGGCCTTGAGTTCAGGGAGGGCGTGGGGGTGGGACTCTGCGCTTGCTAAACATTTAAGTAACTTGGTTTTGGCAACATTCACCTGCACTGCTAGTTCATAGACACTGCTGAGGAGGTTTCTGTATCGTGTTCTTGAAAGCAGCCTGAAGGATGCTTCAAACTGTATGGACCATAAAGTTCATTTTTATACGATGAGTCAGTAAGTAGGCAGCTGACAATTTTCAAACTGTTAAATAATCCCATGTTAATGAAATAAGATCTCTGTTACAAACCAAGGTTACAGTTTAAGGTGCTGCTCGTTTTCAGCAAGGTGCATATTTTAAACAGGTATGACCTATTAAATGTATATCTTTAATAAAGCAAATAGTTTACTTTTACAGAAGCTTTAAAATACAAAATGTACAGTTCCAGTTCAGAAGCATTAGCTATTCACAAGAAGCACTGCAATAAGGGTAAGTTAACTAAGCACCAAACCCTTGCACTTGGCAGCGTAAGTGAAGTTTAATGGCAAGACTCATTTGCCAAGTGCAACAATTCTTAAAATTACCAGTGTTCAGAACAATGGGAAGCAAAGGACAGAGTAGCACCTACGTGGTCAAAATGCAGACAAACCTTCAAATGCTTTATGTAGGTCCAGAAACTTGCCAGCATTTGTAGTTATGAATAAACTGCAAAAACTATCGCAATCATTTTGGCACTTGTTAGAGAAAGTTCAAAATTAAGTGTTTTCATTAACTTCCATTTTGGTCTTAGTATGAATAACCAGTAAGTACAACCAAATTTAGGATATAATACGAGATCTAAATGACAAGATTTAGGAAACTCAAAACCATTCATTAAGTTAAATAACCACTAACATTTTCAGAGGGTTTTCAAAATTATAGTAGTACAGACCATTAACAATTTACAGACAGAAGCCACACTGATTGTGCAAAGCACATTACTGTAAAAAGTCTATGTACAGCAAACAAATCCTTGTAAACATGGTAAGTATGAAGTTTCAGAAAACATGGTGACAATATCATAAATACAGGCAACATTGGCATCCTCAAACAGCACAAAAGGTAAATCTGGGCCTGCAAAGATAGCCCGTCACCATACAAACAAAAAAGGTGGATGGGCTTTCAATACCCAAATGTTTAATAGTTTTAGTGTTGTGTATACATTTTATTTATATATATAATGTATTTATTTTTTTTTTTGGTATCTTTAGATATAGATGTACTTAGTTTGTAAAAATGAAAACAGATGTGCTTTATCGTCATTGAAAAATTATGTAGTTAGAACTAATAACCCATTTTACTAGTAGTTAACATATTAGAATGATATGACTTAAGAAAAATACAAAAATAAGATTAATACTGTCAAAACTCTTATACCAGAAAATATTGTGGTTTTTAGACTCTTTCAAAGATGAAATATGAAAATTTAAATAACTCTTAACTATATAAAGAATCTTCTGTAATCTCAATTAATATACAGTGGGATAGCTATACATATATTTACCATTGTTCTTCAATTTTTAAGCACCAGTCACTCTCCCGGATCCACTTTGGTTGGAAGATTCTTCCTAATTCCACAGGTTCACTTAATGGCACATATTGACTGCAAATAGTTACTTTATCCTTTTAAAAAAAATAATGTTCTTTTAACTAACTGCTACCCCACGATTCAGTTTAGTATCTTCTGAGCCAGCTCACAATTTTTAATCAACTGTAGCATCTGAAATAAGACTTTTATATATAAGCAAGTAGTCTTTTAGGCTATGCTTTCACACACTTAAGGAGCACTGTGTGGATAATGCCTTTGGCCAAATGAAGCAGGAAGAAATGCTGTATTTATTTGAAAACCAGTGTCATATTATCCACACGGATGCCATCTACTTTAAGCAGCTCAGATAACGTTTGTGACACAAGGTTGAGTGGTTCTGTGATCTTTACTTAGAGTAAGGAAACTACCACAAAACTCAATTTCACAACTGTTTCTGCAATGGTTTCATAAGGAACTCAACTGTGTGGCATACGAAAAGCTGCTGTTGCAGTTCATTTAAAAAAAAGCTGCCCACAGGCCATTTATGGAGAATACAAAGGCTTTACAGCTTGTCCCTTATAAATTCAAACACAAACAGTGTTGAGCAAAGTGACCACTATGTATTTGCTTCAACGTGTTCAATGTGTCTCAGGAGGATGTTTAACTATAAATCTATATGAAAAATAGCTATAAAATACAGTGTAGTCCTTCAGCAGTTCTTTAAAAAAAAGGTTTTGAAAGTAAAAGCAATGAACACATTTTAAAAGCACTTCTACATCACAGTTTCGGGCTGTTCCACGTACATCAAACGAACATATTGGCCGTCTTTGCTCAGCACTGTCACTCAGGATTCAGGAGTTTGCATCTCTCACCCAAACCCCCCTCAATTCCATATTTAGTGAGATAAACGGGATATAGCCAACACACGCTTGTCAAAGTATACATCATTTATGTTTGGCCCTGTGCTGCATTTTCCAATATCAAAAACAATTAGTACTGATGCAGGTAAGATGGTCTGCGTTCGTGCTTTACTGGAAAAGATTTAAAGCCCTTATTCATCTGTTTGTGCTGGGAAGCCTGTTGTGATTGCTGCTGCTGCGCATAGGCAAAGTTAGAGGAAATTCCTG
>NW_008598203.1:4506-9739 GCF_000691845.1 Merops nubicus
CAGTCGTTGGCTGCTGCCCACATGGGTGACTGGAGGATCTGCATCGTGTCACTCCACTGGCTGACAGCGCTGCCCATCGGATACAAGGACGAGCTCTGCCCGGGCAGCGTGTTGGTGACCGAGGACGTATGCTGCCAGGGTGCCTTTGGAGGCCAGGTTTTGGTTTTGTTATCCTGAGGAAACAGAATTCATTTGTTTGGGGGATTTCTTTTGTGGTATTTTTTTTTTTATCACCAAACTACTTTTTTTTGAGTCAATACTTAACACAAACTTGTCCCCTCCTTAAGACATTTTCAGAAGACTAACATGTTTGAAAGGAGAACTGATGCATGTATAGTGCCCTCCATTCTGAAAATACCTGCCCATTGAAAAAACCTTTCAGCACATTGGCTTGACACATAATAGCCCTGTTCCAAGTCAAACTTTCTAGCAAGACTGGTAATTAAGTCCAGTAATAACTTTAGTTTTCATTGCACAGGCAATTAAATCTGACTGTGTTGCCTCTTAGCTTGATATAAAAATCTTTGATTTGTGTTAATTTCTGCCACATGGAAAAAGGTTATTTTTAATTCTAGTATTTAGACTTGTTAACTTGGATAATAGCAACTAGCACTACTTGAGAGCAAACATTGAGAGTTTAGCTGGAGGTAAGCAATCCAGAGTTAGAGATGCTGTTCTAGTTGTGCAAACAGGAAAAACGACCAGGCAGAGCTGTTCCCAGCTTACCTGACTGCGATCGTCTGCTGCAGAAAGAAGAGGTGGTGATGGTAGTGTGCTAGGTTCCTGCTCGCCACTACTGTGTTTTCTGCCAAAGAAAGTGACACTTGAATGCATTTTTTTTTTTTTTTAAATGAGTCACCCACATTAATCTGCCACTGCAGAAAGCAATTCATTACTGAATACTATCAGAGGCTTGACAGGGCCTTAGTTCTTTGAGCTACAGCTTCAGCAACATGCACACGTTTGTAGAGGTGAAAGGAAGACAGGCTAGACTGTTGCCCACTTTGCATTTTTTTCCTGTTACTTGCTTTCATTTGTGTTGGGTTTGTTTGTTTTTTTTTTTTTGCTTTTTTTTTTCTGAAATAACTTCATGGAGAAGACAAGGGGTTATCTCCTTGTTTTTGTTTGTTGGCTTTTTGGGGGAGGGAGTTGGGTGGGTTTAAAGTTGAATCTTTCATCCTTTGGTTAAAAAAATAAAAAATAAAAATCACCATGCTGCAATCATCAGGCTTCCACGGGTAAACAGTCCTTTCCAGGTCAGCTGTAGAACACTCAACCCTTTTGCCTTCCCTTACTGTATAGTTTTAGCTATGGTATTTTGGCAGGCACTCTTGTAAAATGTGTTTCTTCCTAAAAGTAACCTACGACAGTAGTGCTGTTACTTCAGCTTAAGTTTTTACTTAATGAGGCATGCTGCTTTGGAAAATTCCTTCTGCTCTTTTCTTCAGAGCACTGCAGAAGAGCACAGGCTTTTGCTCATCTTGCTCCATGAATGGCTCCATGATGAACCTCTAGATATCTGGTGGCTTGGCAGATCAGTTCACCCACTGTACCCATTACATACTGTGTTCTTCTTCCCTGCTTTTTTTAAAAATAGTAATCATTACTACTTTTCTGTGACTGCTTATTAGATAGCTCTCTTCAGTTAATTTCAGACTAGGATTTATTGAAGCTCAGTTCCTGTCCCCTCTAAAGTCATGGTAAGTGTAAAGATTCAAAAAATAGCTCCTCATTTGGTGGGTTCCTGTCAACCTTGCCTTAGTCTCATCATTTTTAACTCCACTCTACTTCCTTCCTGGCAATGCATGCAGAAAAAGCTGTCCAGATATACTCTGCAGGGAACTGGTAGTACATCCACAGACTTTTTCCTGCCACCAGAAATCAAACTATCTTGTATCTAAAGGTATTGACTCTAAATTATTCTGTGATCTAAATAAAAATAGACTATTTAGCTACAGAACTACCTTATTTTATATTTAGAAACAGCTCTGAAAACTTGTTTGAGAGAATGATCCTGGAGACTGGAATTGATTGCTGTTCATGCTTCATCTTGTACCTTTTGTTACTGTCTTAACTGCCCTCTACTATGGAATCATGGAGGTTCAGAGAGCTTCCAGCCCTCTAGAAAAGTAGGAAGCAACAGTAGCAGCGTGAATTACAACAGTTAAGTAGATTGTTCGTAGCTGAAAACCCTCCTTAGTTTTCCTACATTGACCCATATGATCAGTGTAGTACATAAGCTAATGTTTGTGTAACTTCATCCAATTAGCAGGAATTTCCTTTGTGTGGCTGCTCAAATTAAATTATCCAAAAAAGAAAAGAATTATGGAGCAGTATGTGTTTCTGTTCATTTTGCTCACCTTCTCTGCTTTACGGCAGCAACCAGGTCTGGCCCTGAGAACATGGAGAACAAACTGTCCCCATTAGCTGAGGAGGTCTCATCACTTGAGCTGGCAGAGTCTCCTTGAGTACCAGACCAGCTATTTGTCACATCACTGTAAGACAAAAAGTTGTATTAGTTCTTGTATTTTTAGTGCCTGGTCCAGACTGTGTGCCCTAGTTATGCTGAATCTCTGTCACAGATTATACCTTACTGCACAAAGAAAGGTCAATCCTTGGTAAAAAATGTACCAGTGATACAAATACTTTCACTTATTCTAAGTGATCACATGAAATGCTTTGTCTGTTACTTTATAGCTATAATTTACTAAAATAATTATATAAATTAAAAGTGCCTCTCTCTTGGCCAGGAAGGAGAAACAAGTGACGCTTGGTTGTGGAATCATTACACACTTAACTTACTCATTCCAAAACTGAGCTACAACACACAGTTGTCCTACTGGTTTCAAGGTAACTTGAGAGTCAGAGGTGCTACATCATGGACAAATGGACAAAGGACCTTGAAACACATCTGTTGTAATAAACAGTTATGATTTGGAAGAGGCTAATTACTACTAATGTGTTTCCTCTAAAGTACCTGCCTTACAGGAGAGGTATGCAAGATAAAGATTAGCAAGACAGAGTGGCTAAAAACTGGAAAGCTCCATTCAGTCAGGCACTGCAACTTTGACAGCATCACTCTGCATGGAAACCGGGTCTTAAAGGTTTTCAAAATACTCAAAGAAAACTGTTCTCAGTGATTCTGTGCTATAGATTCCCAGTTTCCTCTGTTGAAGTCAAAGTTGGTATACATTCCACTCTGAAGAAAGCATCAAACACGTCAGAGCTGCAATATTAGCAAAGCAGGAAGGGCTCTGGTTCCTCACTCCTGACATAATGAAGTGCAGCAGCGACTGCAAAGAACCCCCAGTATTCCCACATTCTGCCAAGCCTGAGTGTGAAATCGACTCAGATACAATAAAAGCATGTAATCTCTTACCCTTCTGTGAAATACTCGGGGAAGGGCCAGGTTTTATGTGGATCATCAGGAAGAGGCCAGTTGCTACGTGTGTTGCTCGGCCGACGGACATGCTGTGCTTGCCTCTTTTGTTGCATGGCCTGGTTGACCCCAGCAACATAGCGGGCAAATTCTGGATCAGAGCCAACTGAGGAAAAGAAACCAAGCAGTCAGTTGCTGACATTCAGCTATTTCTACTGCAATTATCCCCTTCATTTAATCTTTTAAGCATGACTGAACCCCACAACAGAAGATAATTCCCTCCCTGATCATAAATGCCAAAAACCAAGTTGATACTCTTAATGGAGCAGTGAAGAAAGGTTCTTTAAAAATTAGAAATGCACCATCCTCACAGGGTGGCTCATGATTCTCACATGGAAGTACACCTGCCCCTTGCATTCCACCAGGGAAATATTATTCATCACTAGGATCATGTCCGTAACGCTGAAAGGTCCAATCAGCATCAAGCACACTGATGGAATTAAAGCCTGTACATTAATAGGAACTTAGAGAAACAGAAAATGGCAATTATTAACCTTTCCAGACTGCAATGTCATTTCCAGCTATGTTGTGATCCTGGCTCCTCTCAGAGATGGGAATCTCTGATTGATCATATTAAAACATACAGCCCAGAAATTGCCTACTTCCTACAAAGACTGCACAATTCTTCTGAAAACATGACCTGCAAAATATTTCAGAAGATTTATACAAAAATACTGAAAAATGAAAACTTCCATTCTTAAGTGGTTTATGTGTCCAAAGCACCTGATAAGTGATAAGCATGATCTTGAGCAGGCACAAGAAAAATCTTATTCCAAAATTGTTTTAAATGCTTAATTGATCAGAGCAAGTAACTAATTTATTAAAAAAGAATGCTGTTATGAGTCAGTATAACTGTGTTTCCACAACTTGTTTCTTTTTGCCTTTTTTCTTTTCCTGAGGGAAGATTTTGCAATCTGAATCTGAAAATGTCTTGACTACATGCATAGTAACTGCAGCAGGAAGTACAGAGCTGCCGGCTTGCTGGTCTCAGTTTTAAATAGAGTTAAGACTAAGGGACATCCAACAGGCATGCAGAGCTCAGAAAGCAGATCTCAGTCTTTCCTGTGGTACATCCCCTCCATTCAATTCAGCACTTAGAAGAAAAGCTTCCTCATTTTCATTTGGCATATTCAGAAGAGAGCTTCACAGGGTTTTGTTAGATGCAAATTAAAACTATAATGAATAAAATTAATTATATAAGCAAGGGACAGAGATACCTGACAGCTGTACACAAACAAAATACTTCCAATAGTATTTGCTCTTTGAGAAGTATCTGTCAAATTTAGGCTGGAAGCTAGACAGATCCTCAGATCTAAGGACAGATTCTACATAAGATTCTGAAGGGCATCCAGGTTTTTTTCATGTGGATAGTATTAAGTGTTAAATTACTGTTACATTCAAAATAGCAACTTGGGTTCATTTTTACCTCACTAAGAACAGATCAGATAAACAGCTCTTTTATACTTTTTTATTATTATTTATTTATTTCACATCTGTGAAAATTCATCAAAAGACCTGGATGTATCAAGATTCCTTCTACTAAGTTCTTACTGCAACATTCCTTCATCACGTTCATACAGTTGATAAAAGTACTGCAAAATACAGTTTTGGTAGATAGTTAAGCCTTTGACATGAAAAGCCAATTTTATACATGCTTAACTAGCAGAATTGCTTCTGAAAAACGGAACAAAACAAGTAGCTTTACATATATCAAAAAGGAAAACACTAAAGAAATAATGGATTCAAGATGCTAAAAATGCCCATCCTTTGTATAGATGTGATTTTCTTCCCTAC
>NW_008598203.1:9770-40739 GCF_000691845.1 Merops nubicus
CGTAAGTTTATTTGGTGCTTGCTGAAAATCATTTTGTCCTCCCTTAAAGGCTGTGCATATATACCATAAGTATGTTTAAATAAGATGATGCTAATTCAGACTCATAACTGTTAAGAAGCTTTTGATAACATAACTATGATGTGTATTTTTGCCTTAGAAATGCCACTGGTTTATCAGCCAAGCTGAGAAAACTATCAAAACGATGAGTCAAATGAGCTGCACAGTCCTACCACAGGGCTGCCTGCCAGGGAGTGTGGGAAATGGATTCATGGCTTGATAAAGTTTTTACTGTTAGATCCAGTGCTCTCTCCCTCCACGCAGTTCTCACAAACACACACTACAAAGTTTCTGTAGCTATGTTCCAGGCTAACAAAAATTATGAGATAACAGAACTATAAGTCATTCTGAGTACTATTATCAGAAGAATTCATTAATCTCCTCTTAGGCTTTACAGTCAGTATCATAGTCTTTAGCTATTTGCTTGTGGCAATTAAATTTTAACGTTGCTTCACCTTAGACAATAATCTCTCTACATCTAGAATTTATTGGTGGTTCAAACATTTGGCAAACTACATGGCACTTGCTCTTTAATCTCTAACTCTTCGGCATCCAAGCTTGTCACTGCAGTGACAGCTGTAGAACAAGAACCAGCATGACTCTCATGGAATTGCACAGTGATGGAGGGGAAATGCAGGGATAGGGGAAAGATGCAATCTGGCTGCATCTCCACACTGCAAGACTGGTAATGAACAGGAAGGATCATTCTGGGGAGAGGTAAAATGTTCAAGTTCAAGAGTTTGGTTTTAAATAATTTTACAAATTAACAATAGGAGGCACATCATCTGTAAGCACCTCTTTCAGTACTTTGAGAGATGGTCCACAGAAGAAAGGTCAGAACTATTACAACTGGGACAAGAGAGAAGGAATTTGTTCCCATTCTTATCTATTAATGAAAGTTGTTTGTACCTGAGTTCATCTTCTGTTAAAAAAGAAAAAAGGCACACATAAAAGTAACTGCTTGTTTTTGTAAGCATCCTAGCATCAGGTGCATAGCACTAGGACATGACTGTTATTGCTAGCAATATTTCACAGTATTCTTTGTAAAACAACCCTTATAAAAAACATTAATAAGGAAATGCCACACACCTGCAGGGTCAAAAGGCAGGATTTCTCCCAACATCCCAAACACTCCATCAGTTTGGTCACGATTTGGCCATGTGTTGTTTCTAGGTCCTTGTGGTTTCTGTCCTAACATCTCTGACATCATATTGTCCATATAGCTGCTCACAAGGCCCAAGCTGTACAAATCAGAGCTTAAATCTGAAAAACCAGGATTGTTCCACTGGTTTAGATGAGCCAATCCAGCTCCAACAGCTTGGGCTGGCTGCTGTGAAGAGTTAGTCAGCCATTTGGCAGGTACACGTTGCTGTGGTCCAATAGGCTGAAGCAAGTGTTGGTAATACTGCATTTGCTGCTGCTTTTGTGACTGTTGTTGCTGTGACAAGCCTTGCTGAGAGGGATGCAGCGGTGCGTGAGAGACAGATTGCGGTTGCTGTTGTACTGTTCCTGATTTTTGTTCTGTTGCAGTAGAGGATGCAACAGAGTTCCTTCTTTTCACCATTGGAGAAGTCTGCTGGGATTTGCCCA
Source organism: Merops nubicus (assembly GCF_000691845.1). Lineage (NCBI taxonomy): Eukaryota > Metazoa > Chordata > Aves > Coraciiformes > Meropidae > Merops > Merops nubicus. The sequence continues at coordinate 11,418 of NW_008598203.1, forward strand.
TGTTAAAACCAGACAAGAAATCTATAACATCCTGCATTTCTTGGTCAGTTGGTAAATTCATACCTTTGTCATCCTTGCCATCATCTGGTTTGAAGAAGTTGTCCCGTCTTTCAACCAGAAACCCGTTCACTAGCTGACTGTTTGTGCTCTGAATTGACTGCAGTGGGTCTGCAGTCCTAGGAAAATTACCAGTGTTCAAAATGCTTTGCAACCGTGCATCTATGTTAGTGGGCATTTTAGCTTTCTCCTCCGAGCTGGAACTTATGAAGACATTTTTGGAAGGTGTATTGGGGATCGAGTAACTTCCAGTATTACTTGTACTGGTGCAGGCAGTTTTTTTTGTAAACCGTGAAGTCAGTTTTGAGAATGTCTTTTGTAGACCACCTGAAGATTTGCTTCCATTTCCAGATGGCATGTCAACTTGATTCCCAAAGTCTGAGATTTCACGCTGCAACTGGATCTGAATACAAGGCAAAGCCTGCTCCCTGCATCAACAAAAACACGTATATTAAACCACCTTTGGAGAAGAATGTGTATTTGGGTAATAGCTAGTGGAAGAAACAAATCAAAGACTGCCAAGTTCATAAGCTACTTCTGATGGTAACAATGCAAATTGTTACCAGTATTTGCAATTGCATTAACCACTCCCCATTCCTTAAGAGATTTCAGGTGTACTTCAAGACATACATGGAGACTAATTTAACATAAATCCAGTATTTTTGTGAGACAGAAAAAGACTTTTGTACACTTGGATAAGCTGCTGGTTTGGTATTAAGACTGCTGTCTCTCCATACACACCCCCAAGGCACCCATGCAGATTACCAATTTCTTGCTCTCAGTTTGACTACTGCTTTCCCCTGGTACTACCAAGTTCCTCAGTACAGGTCTTCCAACAATGACAGCTTTGTTTAAACAAGGGAAGTAGAGCACGAGGCTCAAGAGGAGTTGTACCTTCCTTCCTTCCACCTGTGTATGTCAAACACAGCAGTATACAGCACGTCTACTAGTCCCAAAGTCTTCTCTGGATCCAGACTCCTCTGTAGCAAAGACATTGTTGCTGGATCTTCTTTCAGACACCTGTAATCATCAGATTTAACTTAAAAATCAAAATATATATTTTTTACATTAAACAATTTTACCATACTGGTCATATAATAAAAAGCCAACTGATGCACTACTAATGCTCCTATAGGGGTGCAACTGCTAAAGGCAGCATTACATATGAATGCCTAAGGGTACTCAAAAGACTACGCCTGCAGCCCCAGTTTCTTTCTGCTGTCGAACAGACAACTAATTTAACTGTAGAATTAAGTTATATAATCTACCTTAAATTTATCACGATTAACGATGAGCTCTTTGGCTGAGCAGGCATGATTCAGGCACAGAGGTAAGAAACAACAAATACACCTGACAAACCTGACCCAAAACTAGTGCGTGGGTGTGCTGTGGAGTCCTGCGCCATGAACCCCAAGCCCCACAGACTTCATCTGGAAAGTGATTCTACTGAGCTATGAACATGCAGGATTAGTGAATTTTCCTCATGAGTGGCACAGAATCAGGACCGGATTTAAGGTGAAATCAGAGTAACTTAAACCTAAATATTAGCACATTTGTCAAGTACTTAATGAGCCCCTCCAGCAGATGAGTCAAGCAGCACTCTCATATGTGTCAGCAGGAGGAGCTCTTCCAGAGCACACAAAGCCTGGCTCAAATCACTCTCTTATTTTAGTTCTTTCATAATAGTGTAATTTACACAAAGAGTACTGAGAAGTGCCAGTTTATAGAGGAATTAAAGCTGTGCTTGGATAAACAGGCTATCAGTTCACTTGTACTTCTGGACTTATCACTGGTACCATCAGTAACAGGCTATCCCACTAGGGATTCAGATGAATGAATTGTGTTGTACTTAAAGTCATAACGCTGAGTACTCCAAAGTAAGGGAGAAAGGAAGCATCTTAATTCCAAATCCTTCTTTTAAAAGGGAGGAGATCCTCACCTGAACAGCAGATTGATCCTACTATTCTTTCCTAGGCGGTCAACTAAACTGGTAGGAAGAGCAACTTGTAGAACACAAGAGTTTTGTGGTTCATGGCAAATGCTTAAAGAACAGCTCAGTGAAGGAAGAGCTAAAACTCCCATTCATCTCCTAACCTAACTCTTGGCCTTCCTGAGGTAACACCTGGGAGGACCTGCCAGGGAAGAGCATAAAAGGAATACTATTGGAGTATTTTTTGTTTGGTTGGGTTTTTTTGTTTGTTTGTTTGTTTGTTGTTGGGTTTTTTTTGTTTTTTTTTTTTTTTTTTAAAACCTTCCTTTCCTCATCAAGCTTTAACATTTTCCTTTTAAAGTCTGTTTTAGTGCCTCAGCACTGCCCCTCTTCTGTTGCCTCCAGAGGCAGCAGTAGTACGAAGACAGCTAAAGCAGAACCGTCAGTCTCTCAGGAATTGTGGTATTCAAACAGTTCCAGATAAAAGAACTTAGGGAAGACATGCCATATTTGCATTTGTACAGCAACATTTTTCCCTATATATTTCAATCATAGCTATTAGTATGATCTGCAATACAATATTTTTATTTACCAAGTTGATGGAACTTGCACGACAATTCTGGATCCTTCTAAACTTATCTGAGGAGCATAGGCTTCTTTATTTTCTATCTGTGCTGTGTCCACAACCACCTAGCAAATAAAATGAAAATAAAAGGGAAATTATAAGCATTAGTTCTAGTAATTTTATCACTCCTATAGTTAAGATGCAACAGTCTTGCCTCCCTGCCACGCTACAGGTGGAAAAAATAACCAGATAAAACTAAATCAGCTTCAAAAATGATTGTATGTTGATTTCTATTTTCGTATCTGAAAAAGGAAATATAAAATTATTAGTTTGATACAATAACCTGTATTTCAAGAACTTAAATCTTCTCAGTTATAACTGTAGTTATGTCTCATTACATAGTTACTCACTGCTTTACATAACAGCTGGTAATTATCAATGGCTTTGTCTAACAGCCCTTAGATTTGAAAGGTTTGGTGCTATTACTACTTTAAAAGCTCCCAAACATCCACTTATCAAAATACTTTGAATAGTTTAACTGCAGTGCATGGTATGATATAGACAAGTAGTATTTAGACTGAAACTCTTCACATAGATCACAATTTTTAACACACTTCTCCCCCCCATCCTCTCCCCCAAATATAAAACCTTAAAACACCATCAACATTTCTCTATTATACTTAATTGAACTGTACTGTTGTTAATTCCCTATAATATGAAGAAAAGTAACTTGAATTTGTTGACTTCTAAGCCTTCTGCAAGGCATCATGAAGATACATGGAAGGTAAAAGTCTTGAAAATTAACCTCCTGTCACAAACCCTTCTTTTTATGGAATTGAGAAGGAATGGATTCACATCAGCTTCATTTAAACTTTTATACCAGTGATAGTAAATTCCATATTTGGTTGGTGCATTCTGTTGTTGTCCAGTCTGCATGGGTTGGCCTTTGATCATTTCCATAATTTCCTATTTTGGTCATGCTGAACCAGCAGCTTTTTGGCAGCACTCAGCAGTTTTTGCTTCAGTGACTAGCAGATTAGCTGTACCATTTCTCCTTGAAATGGCAAAAGTCCTCTGGTATAAATAAGCCTCAAGGGATATTACTGGCTTTTTTTGCAATCATCCTACACTGGGTTCTGCTTCTAACTGGTTTTCTATCACTGCTTATGAAAAATGTGAAATATGAGTAATGCTGAGAGTTGCTTCTCTCTTGCTTTAACAAAACCATCCACTGACATTTGAACACAATTATTTCCCACTTTTTGGATTTTAGCATAAGGCCTTAGTTTTGCTCCAGTTGGCAAAGCATTTGCCCAAGTTTATTCAAACTTGTGAAACATGTCTAAGCACTGAGACAAAACCCTGTGCTACTATCCACTCATGAAAACATCTCTCATTTCATACAAAGGCAACTTCACTACTTTTTCCCTTGTATTTGTACCATTTTAATTTTATGTAATTTGGTAATCTGCTACTCAGCTATACTGCAATTATAACTGGGATAAGGAGAGAGGAACTTAGGAGCAATGTTTTTCACCTCCCAAGAAAAATATTGTCTGCATCTCAGACCTTGAAGTCAGAACTAAAATGGGATTTGTGCAGACCTAGATCAGCTTCTGGTAGTGGTGCATGGGAGTGCTCATGGCCTGGGCTTTGTTGGGGGCGTTCCCCCCTCACCTTCCTTCCTTCCCTCTAAAATAAGTTTTACATTTCTCAACATTTTGTCAGAGTTACAAATTTGGGATTTAAACATACTAGAGATTTAGTGCTTCTGCAATGCACTTTGTTGTTTGTTACAGGAAGATCTACTGGCACAAGAAAGAATGGCTAGAGACTCAGTTAAGCCTTCCCCTCATGACTCTGCATGAGGCCAATTCAAACTTTTATTTCCACTCATCTTCTGAATTAAACTATTTTAACACATTACTTTTAATCAAACATGGATATTTCTTCAGCTGACTCAAATCTGAAAATATAGTTCTTAATATATATGCTAAGGTTAAAAAGTTAAAAACTGCATTAGTAAAAATTATTTCCTATGCTAAAAACCAGAAGCCTAAAATAACTAAGCAAAACCAAGTCACATATCATTGTGTTTTCCACTCTTAATGAGTTTCTTCTTAAAAGGCACATGGAAAGACAAGCTAAAGCTAGTGAGACTGTCAAGTAATGTTCTTTTTTAAATTGGACATTTAAATGACATATTTACACACAATTTTGAACTAATTCAGACAGCTTAGTTTCTAAAAGCAGTAAACCAAAGACTACATAATATTGTTCTATGATTCATTTATCTGAGTTACACACAAAATAAACTTAAAATAAACATGTTCTTCCTCCCAGCCTGGTGGGTGCTTAGAAGACAGCTTCCTGTGCATCAGACATCTATTGTTCTTGTTTTACAGGTGTTTCCTCTCTCAGCTCCACCCAAAGAATGCTTTAAAGAATCAAATTACAACATCTCATCATTGCATGAGGCTACTTACAAGCATAATTGAATCCTATAAAAAAAAATTAAGCACATAAGTTCATAAAGAAAAACCTCAACTGTCACCCTTCTAAATTGTAACAAATCAAAGTAAGAATGAGCACAGGACAGAAGGCTCACAAGTATTTAGTCAGTGGTATAGCTCACTACTGTGGCATTGAAGATGGAAACCTGCTGCTTTCAGAACCTGATGTTCATGCAAAAATCTTTGGAGACACTCAAGATTCAACACAAGTAATATTCCTTATATCAGCACTGTCATTTGGGAAAATGTGCAAGTAAGCTTTATGCTGACAACTCTCCAAGTGCTATGGTAAACCTGAAGAATATCAGCACTTTAATTACCAGCAGGTCTAACTAGTTTTGTGCAGGCTGGGGGTGACAAGATTTCCAGACTCCCGAGTCCAAATGTGCCTTTAGCCACTCCCCAAATCTCATCAGGGCAGGACTTGGGTGTGCACGACCCTGAAACCCCCTGGAAAAGAACCAGTGGGAGGTACAGCATCCTCCAAGGCATTCCTCATCTAGATACTTGGGAGCCAAGAACAACTCCTGAGTTATGGCACACTCCATAGGGCTGCTGAGAAACAAGTTTCTCTCTTGGCCTCATTTCCCATACCTTGCTACTGACTCCCATCATCCCACCGTGAAGACATAATCCCACTTAAGCATAACCTTTTTTTCTAGTTCTCCTTGTACTGAATAAAAGTTTTCTTTGAAAACACCTAAGTAGAAATTGGATCAGTTCTACTATTCCACAGTTGCTTTCTCTCCCTGCAAAGATACCCCTTCTTATGCCTCCCTGCAAAACTTGCTTATACAAAGTGGTAAGTGCATCACCATCTCCTACCCTTAAGCCCCTTATCACAGTGAAGCAAGGACTGATAGCAGGTGCACTGCTGTTACGACTTTGATGGTCTGTCCCTTTCATTTGAGGCTTTCTTTACATGAAAGACCAGTGAGTTCCAGTAAGGCTTGAACCTACTTCTCTAACAGATATTTAATATTAAGGGAATATCTAATGTCTAGTATTAAAGGAATGCTGAAGTAGAAATACCTGACAAACTTATTATTTACAATTTATCACTCACTGTTACTGGAGAACCTGTTAACGGTACCAAACCCTACATGTTTTAAGGAAGCAGAAGGCAAGATCAAAATCACGTAATCAGCTGTGTTATTTGTTTGAAAAAGTGTGGTATTTACAAAGTAGGTAGCAATATGGATCCTTCCATTAGAATTTACAAATTTAAGTCTTGATGGCCTGCCACTACCTTGAATAAAGAATCAGTATGGGAATCAACAAGATGCATTTAGCTCATGGTAGGTTAAAGATGATTCCAAGAACCCTTGACAGAAACCATCACAGGCTACAGGGTACTTTCATGCCTTCATTTCTTTCCTATCCTATTGCATTCTTGCCCCCATTTTATTTGTCCAGACAAATGAAAACTCAGAGTAGTCAAAAAACCTGTGTCATGAATGAACACTTTATTAAATTAGGAGATTGCAGTAATTAATTATGGAAGCAGAAATGCATTTTCTTATCAGAGTATGTTCCAAGTATCTATTTTTAGGAACTGTTTAGATACTGTAAAATCGACGGGTTTTGTTTCTAAAGAACACGTATGTCTACAGCAAGGTATTTAACTGCTCTGTCATCTGTTGGAGACGTCACACAGCATTACTTGGTGCAGAGGAATTCCTGGTTTATCCTGGGCAGGAAGCCCAGCTTCCATTCAAAGCCGAGAACTGAAGAAATGGCAGTTTTTAAAGTTGATCTGAAGGGGAGCGTGGGGGACAGAGCGTTTCTTTTTGACATAGTCATCTATCGACTCAAACATCTTTCTATTCCACTATGAATTAGAAGTTTCTTTTCTTGTGTTCACTCTAATAACGGAGACTACCTGGTACACAGCACATCCTCCTGTCCCTGTCAGCTACAGATACATACCATCTACAAACTTGCATTCTACAAGGATATGGTCTGCTCATAAATCCAGTTAGCTGCAGCATTAAAAATGGAGGAGAACAAAGTAGCTTCCAAACTCACTATAAAATATCTAGTTTCTCTTCAGGATGTTTAAGTAGCCCTTTATTTGCTAAGCCTATTCATAGTCACTTACCAGTCCAGCCTGGCCAAATAACAATTGTACAGCAGTTTTGCAGGCTCCTCGCCAAGTGGAAGGGCAAACCTGATTTAGTACTTCAGTAACAGGAGAGTCATCCCGTGGTGTAAGTCCATTATGGCATCCAGCTTCTTTGATCAACTGCAGCATTGTGTGCTGGGGAAGGGAAACACCACAGAACTCTGTCATGCTCAACACGTCATACAGAAATGTTAACACAACTACTTCCATACCTATTTCTCACTGTTATACACAGTTTTCAAACAGCTACAATGTCCATTCCCTCTGAACAGTCCTGTATAACTAGAAGAGCTCAACTACAGAACAGAAACATGGAAGATGGTCTCTGCTCTTCGGAACATATTACTCCTCCAAATTCATACACAGTACTTTTGCTTATGTTCTTGGAAAATGGTTTAATCAAAACTACAAAAAGCACTGCAAAGACAACAGAAAAGCAGCATTTTAACCTGTGGATTGTTTCAACTCTTTCAGGAGCAAGGAATTTGGCTTATCTAAAAAAAGAAGTGAAAACACCAATTAAAATGGCCCAAACTACTACTGAATGGGCATCTTAAAAAAAATATTGTGGCTATTTGATTTAAAAGTTTGGAAGAAGATGGTAAAAGGACCTTCGTTATTAAGTATTTTTTTCAAGTACCTCCTTAGTACTAGGCTTGTCCAGACTTATTTTGGCCTCTAAGAAGCTAAAAGTTCTCACATGTGTCATCTGGTTGGGGCACCTGTAAGGCCTCACTTTCTTCTGCACTTCTTGATACCAAGCCCACCTGTTTCCAAAAGGTTCATAGAAGCTTCATTACCTCCTAGACTTCTGTGCTTCAATCAGAATGGACTCAATTTGCCCAGGTGGTTAAAATGTTATCAGAGGCAGGCGTGGACCTACCATGTTATCAACATCTTGTTTCCACAGGAAATCAAGGCTAAAAATACACACTTTTAAATACAAGTTTGGCCCCAAACTTCTCCTGTAGTAGTTCTCTGAATTTTGGGGAGTTCTGTTCTTTTCCTCCCTGCACTCCTGTGGCTAGATTCAGGGTTATTACCGTTTTCAGCTTCAGGTTTTCTGCTGCAGACTCATTAAAGGATATTCCTTTCAGAAAATGCGATCCTATCTGAACAGGTACAGTGGGCAGTTCACACTGAATTGGCTGAGGTGGAGTCTGTCTCCTTCCTGTTTGCTGGGCTTCAGCTTCACTGCAACAGCCCTAGAATGTAAAAGAAGGCATCAGTTGGAAGCAATAAAGACATTAGGAAATCCAACCAGGGGTACAATTATTTTTTTTTTTTTTAAATAATTATTTTCAAGATGAAGAGGGATGAAGGAGAGCAGGTTTAGCACATCCTACCTGAAGACTTGCTTCAATAGCTTTTGGGTTCAAGTGGAAGCCAGCCTTCATTGCGTATTCACAATGGCCTAAACTCTCCAAAGCCACTTTGTAAGCCTGACATTAAACAAAAAGTTGAGATAGAACAGGCGTGTCAGCAAGAAAGCTAGCATACATATATAAGGATTGTCACACGGATTTACTCTACTCAGTTCCATGGCATACACAGCTTTATCATGTAAGATTCCAACACTAATTCTGAAATATCTCACAGCTGCTTGTAGCACGTATTTCTGCAGTAACATACTCCCCTATTTCATTCCTTGGCCCACTGACCATACTATATGCACACAAAAACAGCAGACTAAAAATTCACCTGCAAAGCACTGTCAATTTTCATGTTTAGGTCTTTGAGCTGATGTTCAGGGATTGCCACACTCTGTGAGCAGAAAAGTTGCTGAACTTCAATTCCTGCCAAACACCCATCACAGGCTCTTTCTCGCAGACGAGATGTGGCCTGTAACATAAAATAAAAACCCAGGGTAAGGAGGTTCATCATTAAACCAGGTCAAGCTTAATCAAATGTTTTAAAAAGAGGAAAAAAAAATAAAGGACCAAAAACCAAAGCTTATAACATTATAAAGAAGATGAGAAGCAGCACTTGATGGAAAGGATCTCGAGGAGATAATTATAATTTATTAAACCTCTATTGCTACTTTAAAAGTACAAATCTCATGTAATTTTTATGACATCTAGGTGTTGGCTAGCAACTTAGTTCAACATTGTTTGCTGTTACTATTTCAGCTCCCTCTCAGGACTAAGGATCCTGTTACACAGGCCACATGATGACTGTGGTCACCAGAGGAGGTTCTTGTAACTTCAACATAAAGGGTATTACGTGCCACAGGAATAGAAGATACATTTAATCACATGTACAAACACTCCTGTGTATGTAAGAAGATATATTTTATAAAATGAAGGGTGATTACTGTGGTGCAAGACTAATATCAACTTAGCACAGCAAGAGAATAGCTTTATATATGTTTTTGAAAAATCAGAAATATGAAACACCAAGTATCTAGATTACACTACTGAGCAGGGTAAAACAAAAACTTGCTCTCAACTGCATTTAAATTCTCAGATATGGCTTATTTTTCAGTCTAGGAAGGAGTCTTGGTCTAAAGCAGGACGTCCAATCTGGAGATTTTTGGTACAGAGATACTGCTCACCTCATCAATACATAGGAAATTACAGCATTTTCCAAGTGAAAAATCTTCAAAAGGAAAAATAGTCTTGAGCTAATGACAAAGTATCATTTTAAATTTTCTTCTGAAACAGCAGTACATTCTCCTGCCAAAGAGTCTGCTTTTATATGGAAATAATGGATTGCCTTCCACTCCACAAAGTCATAATTAGGAAAGATTTCAGTATTTTAAATCTCCCTCTATCAAAATAACCTCTATATTAGTCTGTCTACAATTAAAGAAAGATTTTATTTTCTTTACAGAGCACAGATTTTTACTATGGTGTTCTAAAACCCAACACAACACTTCAGATTAGCTATTTTAGTCAATCATAAAAATTGTCCAGTTTCTTCTACTGTTGTGCTGCAGTTAAGGAAAACCTGTATTTTTTTCTTCTCCTCCCTATGCATGTTTAATAGAAGATTCAATTAGTGTAATACTCATACTAAACTCTGTTATCAAAATACAGGTTTTATTAACAGAAATAGCTGAAGTGGGCTGCTAAGGAGATAAAAAAGAAAGTTAAGATCCCAGATTCTGCAAACCCAAGCAGATTTTAAGCACATTTTAAACAAACCTGACAGCAATTGCAAGGGCATGTCTAGAGATTTTAATACAGTTTTAAGGAACTAAGTTAATTACCCATTAAATTAACTATTTTTATGCAAAAGGAGTATATCTGTATCAGCATTAGACCTGCTACAATTACCAGTAATACAACTGAAGCACTTCCAAATCCCTATTTTATCCACTGAAATAAACTTATGCTGCAGTAAAAATTGCAAATAACTCCTTTGCATTCATAGTTCTAAAGGAAACTTGTCTGCTTTCATAAACTTTGCAGATGTTAGTTGACAAATGGAAACCTTGACAAGGTTGCCAGTCAAGATGATTAACAAGCCTTTGTGGGCTGCCAAATTAGAATTCAAAAGCACATGCTCCATGTTACTTAAATTTAAGGAAACCATGGATTCAGTGTCTGAATCCATTTTGATCCATCAGTCTGCAGACTTCAGTAGTACAAGGGCAAGCAGAAAAGCTCATAAATGTATTTTGTAAAGTACTTTTTTTCGGCAGGAAAAGTAAGGATTCCATAGATGGCAGTGTCTGTGAAAATACAAGTACATAGTGGTACATTTAAGTAACAATTAACATTTCAGTAACTGATGGATCACGTAACATCAAGCTTAACAGCATGATGATAACAAGTGTTAAGTTACCATAAAGATTTTTAAGTCTAAAATAGAACCCATACTCCAAATTTAAGAGAAATTGACATTATCTAAATTATTTTTCATCAAGATATTGCTCTGGTTTTAAATGACTTATTGTTTCTTGCTGTACTTTCAAATTTGCTCTGTCTGCCAAACCACGTCTTACCATTGTTAATTGGTTACTAATAACAAAAAGCTGTTTCCATTGTTTGCGCACTCCTTACGTACAATCATATCGCTAAGAAAACTTTACACAGGGCAAAGGCAGTATAATCACCATAGAGGTAAAACAAGGCTTAGCTTCTGAAACTAACTGCACCACATTCCCCTCTTCAAAAGTATCAAGTCTTTAAAATCATAGATTGACTTCTGTTATTAGGGCACCCAGGCCAAATTCAAGTTTCACTAAACACATCTGTCATTTCACTAAATGTAATGTCACTACAGTAAGACCTCTGTACCTCTGCTGCTCCTCTCCACGATCTTACTGCATCTTCTAGCTCATTTGTGGGGCTTAAATTAGATGCTCCAGCCCCACTAATGTTCTTTCTCTCCTGAGCAACAGCTTCAGCAAAGCAAGAGTGTGCCACTGGCTGGACCTTCTGCAAAGCTTGTGACAGGAACTGAAAGTGGACCTGCATCACTGTCAAGAAACATCGCCCAAGTACCTGCAAGAGAAGAAACAAACCAGTTTCATGGAAGCTTCCCTTCTTTCTTTTTTTCTTTTCAGTGGTTGTTGTAAGGAACCAAGTTAAACTCAAATCTTTTTTTATTCAGATAACACTTCAGATTATAAGTAACACATGATATTTAACCATTTATTTAAAATACGGTAAACAGTGAGCAAGTATTGGTTTCTGTGAACTAAGGGGAGAGCAGACTGATCCCATGTCTTTTTTACTTCCACACTCAATGGTTATTTGAAGAATGAAAAAATTGTTTAGCAGTATTAAGCACAATGAAACAATACAAAAATGGGGGAAACATATTATCACAGGGACAAAATCAACAGCAAAACCCACCTGCACACAGACATAGCTGTACTTACGCTAAAAAACCTAAAGCAACAACAAAGACCGAATAATTTTCAAACATTATCATAAAAATCAGAACTTTAATCCAGCAGTTTATCTTCCAAGCAGAGCAACAACCAGTAGCACACATCAAAAACATTTTGCCACATAATACAGTGGTGAAGCAGTGCCATTTTTAGAATGTAACAGCGACTGCAGAATGCATGCACAAAGTTGCAGCCCTGTCACTTGCATTGTCTGACAGGAACTGCTAACGCTGGCACAAATCTCCCCTTCTGAATATTTCACTGAAATGGGTCATGCATACTGGGGAAGCCCGAGGGAAGGCAGGGAAGCGAAGCTGCCGGTCCCTCCCCGCCCTCGCCAGGCTGAGGGGGCACCAGCACCACGCCGGGAAGGGACACCCACCTCTGCCAGAGCTGGGCTCCACGTCCTGCACCCATACACTTCCATCCCCCCGGCTACCTCCCCCTCTCCTGCCAACACTAATGAGAAGGATGGCCAAAGACAGACTTGTGCCTCATTTACTACAGGCAGAACCAGACGGGTCACACAAAGTGAGTATTTGGGGGCAGTGCCTGCATGCAGAGGAACAGCCAGGAGCGCAGGCATCCCGGACAGCCTGGAGAGCAGCACGAGCAGCAGTCTGCCATCCACCTTCAGGGCTGTGCTCTCCTAAGCGGCCAAAGGCGTACAACAAAGCTTAATTAGAACGAAGCAGAGAAGCAAGTATTTTCTAAATTACTGCAGAAACGATTTTTAAACCATTCAATGTGTATAGCTTCTTTTATAAAACTCATCATAAAGTGGTTTAAAATGTATATTTGACTTTGATTTATTACAAAAGACTCAACTTGAATTCCATTTTAGGAATAATTCATCAAATACACAGATAATGTACAAAGCCATCATGCCTTGGAGCAAATAAATCATCTGGCTTCTTTTCAACTACATTCTTCTGGAATAAAAATATTCAGACACAATGGTCTTTCTGGCAAGGCTCTGTAGTCACACGAACAGTAACATGCATTAACTATCTGCTTCAGAAGATCCAGTGGTGGCGATGCTTTTTTCCATTGCATCCGGTCTCCTTGTGACATTCCATTCTGGTTCAATCACTTCCCTTCTTTGTACAAGGCATAAAATTAAACACTTTTGGTACTTTGACTGACCTCTGAAAGTGGAGTTTGCCTTATTAAAAAAGCAGTTGGCAAATGCTAAAAGGAATAAAACTGCAACTTCTCTGGCTACAAGATTAGAAAGATTTATAAGAAAACTGTGGGAAAAGGCAACTGGTGATCTGAACATTTCTGTGTATGAACAATGCAGTTCTCAGGGGAAGAAGAAACTAGGACTCATTAGGAATTTCAAGCCGATTAAGTTTCAAAGAATATTTAAGGTACAGAGGTTGAAGTTTCCCCTGCCTGGGAATAATGCTCAAAATAAACAAACGATTTAGTCTAAGTGGCAGCACACAACATTCCTAGTCTAATTTACAATGTTAAATAGTAAAGATAAATAGTAACATCTGCGTTACTGAACTTCTGTGTTGTTTGAAAAATAATCTATTTTAGTCCTCCTCAGAAACGAGTAAAGACAGTTAACTCCTTAAACAAAATGCAAGTGGTGAAGGATTTTTGTACTGTTAAACACTCGGCAGATGCCAAACTCACATTGCTTTAAAGTTCACTTCTTGAGGATTTTCTTCCTGAGAACTGAAACTCTCTCTCCACTGTGGTAGAGAAGTATGACTGCCACCAGTCTAACAAACACAGCCAGGCTTGGCTAGCAGTCACCAGAGTGTGCAAAGCAATACACTAAATCTCAGTTATGAAATCTGCAGAACAACATTAGCATACAGATGTGGTGGGTTGTTTGGTTGTTTTCTCTTCACAGAGACACCACCATTTCTTTTTTGAGTTTATTTTTCCCTACTTTCCCATTCAGAATGTTTGGCTCTCCTTCTTTAGACCACAATAAGAACAAACTAAAGGTAGTGATTATGTAGTAATCAAAAATGAACTGGAATCACTACAGGTGTCAACTACTAGGTTCTTCTTAGTAGTGGTAGTGTTTTCTTAAACTATTTCTTAGAATCATTTATATTGCATATAAAATGAGGTCTTTAGCTTGCAAAGTTTTTGGCCTGTTACCAGCTAGGACAGCTATCTACCTCAGCAGCTGAATAACCTGACCTAAAGCAATCTGTCGTCCTGTTTAGGCAGTTGGAAGCAATGGGACTTTTGGGAAGGTCTCACTTCAGAATTCCCCATCTCCAAAGCAAGCAATAAGTTTAATCCAAGAGGTTACATACAAACGAGCATCAGGTGGAGATGCAGTGTTAGGTGACTCAGTCCCATATTATCCTCCTAATGGAGCCACACAACCAACTTCAGCATATTTTGCTGGACAAATGGCATGCATAATTTTGCCAGATTTCATTACTAAACAGTGATGCCATGCAAATTCTCCAGCAAGCAAATCTTAAACAACAGATTCTTTAAAATGGAACACTACCATTAACAGAGTTAGCAACTAAATATTGCCAGTCTCCCAAACTTGATATACCAGTCCCAAGCACCATTTTATGCAGTAGATTTCCCCATAGTTTTTTGTTGTTGTTGTTGTTGTTTTAATTTTTGTTTGTTTGTTTTGGCTATTTCCCTAAATAAACAACACCTAAGTAACCAAAAACACCGCAACATGCTTATTCAGTGGTTTCTTACAACCCACATTTCCCTTCAGAGTTCTTAATGCCTTTAATAACAATAAGCCCTGTGTACAACCTGTCTAGCGCTGAAGAGACCAGATTAAAATAGCAATATAATGAATTTAACAAGGTCTGACTCAAACTGGTGTACCAGATTATGAGATAACTCCCTTTCCCACATATTACTGAAAGTGGGCAGAATATTATTCATTTTTACTATGTAGCAATACCCTGCAGTTTAAAAGGGTGATCTCATGATCAAAACACCTCCTAGTGAAGATACAATCCTGCTCATTGAAAGAGTTGTCTACAAAGCAAACTGGATTCTAGCAGAAGTTGCTCTCTCATATGTACAGTACTGGGAGATGCAGGCAACCTAACAGGATAATTTCAACTGGCTAACAGTCAACCTAAAAGCCCAGTAGTGATAATCTGATATTGACAGCTACTAAAATGCTAGCTGTAACTTAGCAAAACAACACTTAAGTGTTAAATATTTTTAAAATAAAAAGCAATAATTAAAACGTAATACAAAATATTTCTCAAGACAATGTGAGCAGATCACAAGATTACAGACAAAGACAGAGTACAAGGGCATTCCATCAAGCCATAGCATTTTCTGCTGATCTGAAGCAGCTTTTTCCAAATATTTTAAAAATAAAAAGCAATAATTAAAATATAATACAAAATATTTCTCAAGACAATGCGAGCAGATCTGAGAGCAGATCACAAGATTACAGACGAAGACAGAGTACAAGGGCATTCCATCAAGCCATAGCATTTTCTGCTGATCTGAAGCAGCTTTTTCCTAACAGTTCCTCAACTTGGAAAAGTCTGAAGCCAACCCCTGCAAATCCCAGGGAGGATAATTTAAAAAAAAAATTATTTAAATTGGGCTTTACAATGTTTGCTAAGGACAGCCTACATTTTATATCTGCTCAGACATTTTTGTCCCACAAGCATCTTGTTCAAAAATCTTCACTTATTTTATACACAGAAAAAGCCAAAATTATCTCCCTTTAACACAAAACAGCATCCAGGTAGGCACCCTGTGCCCATTCATGCTACCTTTTGTTTGGGAAGGCAATACATACATCTGTTATCACTGCCCCTTTTAAAAAAATACATACACTTGATTAACTAAACCAAGATTCACTCTTTGTATTTTGCACTACTGAGGCTGTTGCAAAGCTTCACGGAAGATAAGGAAATACGGAAACTTTTTCAGGTTCCCCTTCTGTCAGGACTTCCTTTAGCACTTTTATTAACAGAAAAACAGGTTTACTGCATTATTCCAGCTCACAAGACTTTTAACAGTAGATCTGGAAAACCTAACACAAAGCACACTCTTGTTCCCAAGCTGTTCCTCACTCATACAGGAACAGAAGACCTGAGAATTCATATTTTTTTTGAAAGGAGGAAAAAAAAAAAAAAAAAAGCAGAAAATAAAAATTGGCATTTCTGAAATTAAGAAACCTGGAGAGACTCCATCTGTCACCAACACTTTGATCTAGAGAAGTCACCCTCTTACACATCTTGGCACACAGTTCCAAACTAGCAAGCTCTGTTCTGCTAAGAAATAATAAATAAATTAAAAACTTCAGCCACTGCTGCTACAGTCCAGGTTGCACAGTCTTTTTTAGTCCAAATCCAAGTCAGCATATGGGGGGGAGGGGCTAGAGCCCACTACACTAGATAAAAATGTGTGGCACCTCAGAAAAACTACAGGTCTCTCCTTACTCTCTAACACCAAACCTGCTCTACTTGTATTTCTCATTCTCCCTCAAAACATACAGCTCCTGTTGAGAAACCCTTAGGAAAAGTATGTTTTCCTTAGCTGGGCTCATGCCTCATTCTCATGTCCTTCTCATGAATTTGGGGTTCTGTCCTCCCACTCCACCATGAATTACAGCTCACCTCCCACTGCCTCTATAATACCAGACTCCATTCCACCTCTTCACAGAATACTGCTGAGCTGCCACTCACAAGGCCCCTCACACACTCTTTGTCTCCCCTGGTCAGTGAACTCTGATAAAGTCAGGAAAGCCCTTTATATTTTTCCACTTCCATTGTGAATTTTTTTATGTTGCTGTTAGTTTTATGAAATGTTATTTTCTATGGATCAAGGAAAAAAAACCCAAGCAAACAAACAAAAACCAACAAATACAAAACAAACAAACAAACAAACACCCAAACAAAACACAAAACCACACAAAAACCCACACACAACCAAACAGGTCACACTTTCTAAAATTAAAATTTCTGCATGAATAGCTCAGTCTTCAAACCACAGAAAAACAGAGCAGGTAGAAGCTCTCAAAAGGTTAGACTGCTGTCCCAAGCAAAGAGCAATTTCACCTGGGTCAGTTTTGGCAGATGCAGGTTTAACCTGTTCTGTCAGGTCTTCATGATGGCAGCTCCCTACCCTGTGCAGCAACACGTGCCAGCGCTTCACTAGCATTACAAGGTATTGCTACAACATCTAACATGAATCTTTCCTTCTGAAATTTAAGTTCATTACTTCTTGCTCCACCTTACAGAGACAGGAAGAACAGAACACTGTCAGGTCTTCTGGCTGCTTCTTACATACCTGAATAATTCTGATTTTCCTTCTTAGTCTTCTGTTCTGTAGAGTCAGTCTTTTCAATTTGTCTTCTGAAGTCCTATTTCTTGGATGTCTGATTACTCTTGCTACTCTCCTCTGGTGTCTCTCCAGTTGCTCACTATTTCTCTAAGTACAACAGCAGTGGTGCATGGGTGCACTGTTGTGTTTAAGGCCACAATAACCAAAGTGAAGAGAGTTGAACGCTTATTTCATGGTTCTTGCAGGTTATAGTTTTGTTAATTACATGATAACTACCTTTTTGCACAACAGCAACAACACTGATTTATTATTTGCAACCACACAGCACTGACTCCTACTCAACATACAACTACCAGAGGCCTTAGAACTGTTCTTCAGAACTGCTGCCCAGTGGGCTCCACTTGTGAGGCTGAAAATTTCTGTTTAAATATTGTAACATTCAGGTTTCCCTTCTGAATTCCATCCCAACTGGAAAACTCATTTGTTCAAGATTATTGTTAATTCAGCAGGTCTTCCAGCATACTTAGGTACTTTCAAGGCACCTTCAAACTTAAATATATTCTCTATACCGACCTCTGCCTAGGTCCATCTCAACTGTGAGCAACTGATAACTGCTTCCTGGGCAAAATCATCCAAATAGCTTACCTATATACTTAAGTCACCTAAACCATGTTCCCTGGCCAACTTACAAAACAACCACGTGAGTCAGTGTCTAAATCCTTAAATTTTGCTGGTTCTTAAGCAAAAGCAGAAAGCAGTATTTGTCTCATTACACAAAAATTCCCATAAATCTTGCATATTGACTTTTTTTAAAGGTGTATGCAAGATGCAGTTTTCATTAAGAAAAGTACAACAATAAGTGACTAATTTCCATAAGACATTCCTAAAAAGAAAACCAAGCAATCCAGCCTGCATTGTCTTCATATTTGTTCCTACCACAGAGCTGCCTGGTGAAGAGAGCATTGCAGGTGCACACAGAGCTCAGGAACAAGCTGTAGATCTATACAGGTAAGGTGGGGACCAAAGCAAGTTTCTCTGCCTTTGCTTTAAGCTGGCAGGACACTCAGTCAACTTATGCAAACAATGATTTGCTTTTGCTTATGAGTTCCTCTGCTGAAGAAGCACTCTCCCCACACAGCGTGTGGGGCAAGGTATCAATTAGCACCTCGAATTGCTTGACTAGGTTATAAAAGCAGCATACAGGTAGTTGCCAACATTTTGCAAGACAAAGCCCACAAGAAAAAAAAAACAAAAACAAAACCAAAAAAACCACAACAACCTAGGAGACAGGTGGTGCTTTGTACAGTTTTGCCTTTTTTTTTTTTAATTATAAGTCTTTCAGCACAGGTATTATCAAGGTCTTTAATTATGTAAACTCACATTGCTTTTAACTTTTTTTTCCCCCTACAGCCTTAGCTAAACAGTAATGTTATTAGATTGTTTAAAAAATACTAGTCTACAGAAGACATTTATAACAAGTATATACCAAATCTTACTTCATCCTATACTAATTATAAACTGTCAGTCAAAAGAGTAAAATTAAAAGTTGTAGTGACAAATATTACCGACAGTTTATGTACAAGTAGCATTCTACTAACTACTTCATCTGTAAGTTGTGCAGTTATTGAAAGCAGGTAATGCTTGATAATCATGTGTGTATAACATTCATCCTTACAAAGATATCTGAAATCTAAATCAAAAATAAAGGGAACTCAAAAATAAGTTTTCCACTTCAGGATGGAATTCTGTAGGAACAACTCTGCAAAGACTGCTGTAAAGAAATACCTCCGAACACAAGGAATGACTTGAAACACCAGGGATTCACACAGGACTATGACCTAGCAATGCATCTTGCATAAGTAAGACATTTACTACAGGAGAAACACCCAGAAATACCCAGCCAGGCATGATGAGAGTTGGGGATTCTCTCAACTTCAAAACCTCTGAATTCAGACTGTTGGGGACTTACTGCCAGCATGTGGCAATTACCAAGTCATAATAAATTTTTATAGCACACATCTCTCATGCTAGCATGGCATTTTCCTTTTAAGCACAACATCTCAAAAAGACAAAATGTTTTGAAGATTGATAAAGCTTTCTTTTAAAGCAAATTTCAATCATTAGTCAACTAATTTTACAAAAACACTGAGGACGATACACCACTACCATGCGTTCAGGTTCCCCCTCAGAATGGATAATAGATAATTTAGAATATGGTGGCTTAATGCAATTAGGAATATTAGCTAACATACCACAAAATTGTTTAAAACTTATTTTCTTGGTTGGGAGAGACGGGGTGCCATGGTTAGCTTTGGTTTTGCATTATTATTAAACTAAGCATGGTTTCCCAAAAGAAGAAAGAGGTTGTTGGATTGGTGGATGTAAGTTTAGATCATAGAAGTTTACCATTTACAATTGTATAGATAGTACAATTAAATTATAACTCATCTTTCTTATTTCATGAAAACTTTCAATAGAGCAATACACCACAAGTTCTTACACAGAAATACTCACTAAATACCTAATTCAACATAGTTGGAAGTTAGGCACTGCAAAAAACTTAATACTTTCAAGAACAAAACATCAGAAATTAAGATGTTTGGGTTTTCTTACTGGCATTTCCCACAAATACAAAGCAGGACAGAGAGAACTTTTGGTGTAGAAGCCATACTGAAGAGAAGTCCAATTAAAGGTGACCGATACAAGTTCGGATGCAAAACAGCAGCCCCCAAGGTAACTTACCTCAATGTCTTGCAGGCTGAACTCTTTTTGATCTTTAAAGTTTGCAGCTCCTGCACTCAGTTCCATCAGCATTTTTGCTATTTCTGGTTTTATTGCTGCTGTGAGCCGACTCGCTGCTTCCATGACATGTTCCTGCACGTCTTTCAGTTGCATAGCTGCCTTAGAATAGTGCGAGTTCCTAAATACGCTGCTGAAAAGGTCTGTAAGGAAAGTGCTCGTACGGCAAAACACGTTGAGTGCATCCAGGTATTTGGAGATTCCCTGCTGGATGTCTGCGATCGGAGTAGTGTGGGACACAGGGTGGCTGCAGCTGCCCGCAGCAGCTGAGGAGACCAAAGGGGATGCTGGGGCTGTCGATGCCAGCGGTGCGCTCAGGGTCCTGCCTAGCTCAGGCATTTGATACTGCTGGTGTTGCTGCACTTTTTGCTTGGACCCGCCAAGCAAAAAGCGCCGCTTGTAGTCCATTTTGCTTTCTTGTGCACTACAGCAATACATAAGTGAGTGCTTCTCCAAAGATTTCTTGAATTAACAATCACTTGTCAAATTCCTTCCTCAAATATCTCGTTATGTACAGTAACAGTGAAGGACTGTGTACATAGGTTTCACAAAAGGCATTTCAAAAAGGCAAGCGTCTGTATAATCTGTATCAGCAGTGAGAAAGGCAGCAGATTTGCTGACTTGGTATTTTCAGTGTCCAGTGCAGCCCTGCTGCAGTTATAAACTGTACTCAAAAAGCAAGCCCAAGTATCTTAATAACCCCCTGTCCCTTGTTTGGTATTCCGCTCTGCACACAAAAAAGCAACACTGGAGCAGAGAAGTTATCACCTATGATTCCTTCATGAGCATATTATTGTCACTTGCTCTTGAGTCTACAAAAGTTATTTTTGTCAATGCAAATAATAGTTTCAGAAGCAATACCTTAATACAATTTTCCCATTAATAATACCAGGAAAAGTGGAGCAAACCACCGATCAACAGCGATTAGAAAAGCAGTGCAGAGGCTCCTTCCTTGAAAAATCAAATCCTTATGTCAGCAGATCAAATATTTTCAAATGTCTTGACAGATCCGGTCTGCCAGATTAGTTTATTTGTAGTGTCTCTTCTTAATACTGGAGGAGAAAAAAAACCAAAAATCTGGACTCCGTTTACAGAAGACTTTGCAAGCATAAGCTATTAAAAATTAGAATGTTTATTATTGCAAGTCTTCTTCCCCTTTCCTTGTTTGTTGAGGTAGTTGTTTCCGTTGTAACATTAAGAAGTGGTGCTTCCAGACTGCATTTGCCCTCAATTGTAGACTCAGAACAAAAATGCACAGATATATTTGTAAGGCCTCTAGGTCATTTCCTGTGAAGGGGAAAAGAAAAAAAAGTTTAAAATGTTATGGAACAATGAGAAGGTTTAAGATTTCAACTCCTGCAGCATCCTGGTACCCTTCTCTAGGCATGCGTTGTCAACAATACACAAGATCAAAAGGGAGGTAGAGTTGCACTGCTAGTCTAAAAGGCAGTTAGAAGTTGGTGTCATCCTGTTACTAAACTCAACACTGTTGAATGTTTTCTTATTAATTCTCCCATCCTAGACTGTCAAACTTAAGACTATACCTAATCCCCAATGCAACCCTTACACAGTTAAGAACAGCAGAAGGCTATTAATGTAGAGCTCAGGGGGAGTTAATCACATTTTTCTAACTTCACCTGTTTTAAATAATTTAAGAATTAAGTCAATGAAACCTTTTTTCAAGCACCATTTATTTCAGAAATCTGAGATCTCTGTTCATTTTAATTTACTAAATCAACAGATACAAGTCCTTCATTTTTTTTTTCTGTACAACAGCAGACAAATCTGTCTAAATCCTAACTGAGATTAGCTGAAAAATGCAACATACACATTCCATTGCAGGATGACGGCCAGCATCTACCATATGCAGCGTATTATATTAGGCAGAGGTGCCCAACAGATTGGTCTAAACAACATTCTCACTAGATGTGAAAGTAGAGAGGAAATACAGCTTCTGCGAATAGCAAACTCTGGTGCAGCTGGAGAGCCAAGAGCACTTTCTTGAAGACACCTGCAGGAAGATTAACAGAGCCTCAGCAGTGACAAAGGGTCAACTTGCAGCAGGAGATGTTCAAGGCCAGGCTGGAGGAACTGGTGCTTCTAGAAAGGGCATGACGACTTTTAAGACCTTACCCTTGGCCAAATGCAGCTCTTAACTGGACAGGGCTTGGCACCTCATGATCATGTTTAGAGGTTGGAGTCATACCACCATGTATACAATGGTTACAGTTATCCTAGGAGCTCATTTACATACCTTTATATACACGCATTTTATATAAACACACACATATACCTATTTATTGACATGTGGCTGACAAGCCTGTCTCCCCACACACTATGAATTTATAACTTGTTAATTAATCCCACCTCAATCATCTGCCTTTCTTCCATGTCAGAGTCATAACTGCCTTGACCTAATTACTTCTTATCCCACCAGCTAAGTTAGGGTGGGAAACCCCATACTAGTGTGCTGAGCAGGTAACCTTCTACAGCGCTCCTCACTTCAAGACAGAAATTCTTTCCCTTACTCCAGCAATTGCAATGTACAAAGATAATATCAAACAATAATTCATTACTTTTTTCTTCTCTGACCACTTAAAAGAATCATCCAGATATTACAAGAAGGAGCCCTTTAACTCAACAACAAAATGTTCCTTTAGCTATTATATTTGAGATCTGAAACCCATATTAATATTATCAAAACAGCTGGGGAATAAGGATTTTATCTTCAGTCAAAATTTATTTCCACCTGCCTGAAGAAACAAGATATCAATTCACTCATATAATGTGTTTTGACACATACGTTTGATACAAAAACCCCACACAAAAAAGCAGGCAAGACATAGCAGGACAAAACAACACAGAGAGCTGCATAGTCTTACACCCACAAAAAAAAACCAGATGCACAAGTTTTTCAGGAAGTCACTGCTGCAGATGGTTCTGCTTCTGAGATCTAGAGCAAATATTCTTTTGCATTCTCGCTTTTTAAAACATGGTAAAGAGATAAAAAACAGCTGAAATTCCTATATGCATTTCAGCATCCCTTATTAAAGTACTCTGAGCTGATCTCTTTCCTAACTACTTTATACATCTCTCAATATTCAGAGTGAATATATCAAAATGCAATAAACCCGTTAAAAAGGGATTTTTTCTAGGAGGTCTTGATATCATATGTGTAGCTGAAAATATTTTTGTCCTTGCTTTACAAGCTACAGTGCCTTACAGTGATTAAACTGGTTTTCTTGACTACATATAAATGTAGAAGGCACAAAGGAGTTCATTCATTTATATGCATTTCCTAAGTAAATTAGTGATTATTTTCCTTCAGTAGACATGAATTTCACATTGCAGTGGAAATTTAGAAATGATCAAGAAACATCTAAATTTTAGTTAGTGCCAAAAGTAGAAATAGCTAAGAAAGGATTTTCAAGTGGTACAGCATTGAATTAGACAAGCCTATTAGAGATGCACAACTGGGTACTTCTCCTTACACACTGAGCCTTTCAGGATCAAACTAAGACACTGAACTTATCATTTGAAATGGTCTGATATTCAGCCAATACATAAAACTGCTACATTCTAAAAGAAACACAAATGCAATGAACAGGAAAAAAAACTGTGGTTTTTTTTTTTCCTACAGCTATAAGGAAACATGATAAATAATTTTGGTTTACTTCTAGACAATTTCTTAGTCAAACCTGCAGGTACATACGTACTTCTTCAACTTCAACATTTCTCTTGTGATAAAATCAACACAAAATCTTAGGAGGACCACTTATATCTTCACTGTCTAAGCGAGACATTGAGAGAAAAGCTACAGCTCTCAGCACTAGGCTTGTGAGTAATGCTACATTGTACACCTTCTATAATGCAATCCCCAACATGCCATGTATACAGTGAACATAATTTCTTTTGCATCTTGTCCTGAAAAAGTGAAGCAGAGAAAGTTTCCATGCTCTCCCTTCCCTTCCCCAATGCTATGGTTCCCCTGCTGCTCTTGGGGCATGGACTAAAAGGGGGGCTGAAATCTATGCCAGTCTAACTCTTGCCATATCAGAAAGATATGGTTTCATTCTAGTGATACAAGAACAGCATGTTATCTGTCCAAAATATTTACCTTAAGCTTGTACTTCATTCTGCAGAAAACAGATATATTCACAGAAATCAGGTATAGAAAGTATCCAAAAAGTTAGTGTGCCACAAAAAAGAAATTTTATTTCTTCCTTTATGTAGTCAAGTTGCTGATAAAACATTATAAATAGAGCTAATATATAGCATAAAACCAAGCTCCTCACTGAATATTATCCTGTTGAAAGCTGTAAAACACTGAAAAAGCTCACCACATTGTTTATGTTCTCACTTTAGGGACCCAATGCTATAGTTACAGAACTGCTACTAGGCTGAACTATTTGAACTTTCACAGAGCAGACATCTTCATGACATGCTCTAAAAAAGGCCATATTTGCATAAAGGAAACAGAAATTGCATGAAAACGAGTGCATGTGCAAATCAAGTTCACTACTTGTTTGTTTTAAATATAACATCTGAAATTTTTTGCTTAGATACTTCCCAGAAAATCACAAGTATTTTCCCCAGCTTCACTGATTGTGAGAGACAAATTAACACGGAAGACTTCCAGACAATAGAATTTGGCACCTCTCAGTTCCTGTTCTGGACCAACAAGGGGTCTAATCACCCACCTGCCCCACTTGGGATTACCCCGCTACAAGAGGAGGCAACTTTTTCCCTGAATCGGAGGAAACTGAGCAGAGGAAGCCGTGAGTAAGACACACAAGGCTATCACTGGTTACTGTGGTTACACAATTACCCACACTGTCAACTTCCTTTCAGCCAACTATCTACATGAATGGTTTACAAGCCATACTGGTTAAAAACTTTATCCAAAAACAGATTTAAAAAAAAAATAAATATTTAAAACAGCTTGCAAATGTTTTCTTTATGAGGTGCTGTCCTTTCAGTGAATGTGCAATATAACATACATAAGTAAGATGATCCAAAACACCGGAGTTAATTTTTTTGGAAAGTAACACTTCCAGATACTGTACATTGTTTTTAGTTTTATAAGACAGATTTCCAAATATCAGGATGAACTTAACATTGCAAACATTATTCTTGTAAAACAATCAAACGTGAAAGCAACAAAATTCAATTAATGCCCCCCAAAAAGTAACTTCAAAAGCAACAAGCCAGAACAGCCACGTTAGTTACCAAGGAAAAGCCTGAACAAAACCTGCAGCAGGGCCAGAAGGCCAGCAAGCTGCTAGAGCCAAAGGCAAGGTCTCCTGTCAGAACACACCAGTACCCTCTCACATGTAGTTGCATAAATCTTGTACAAAACCAAAAGTTGCTCACTATGAAAGGCACCTTTCCACCTTCAAGTTATTCGGTCACTAATGTGTACATCAGGTCCACCACCTGGCCAGGCCACTCAAAGTCCAAACACCAATACCTTAAAAAAAAAAAATACAGCCCTAATGGTCTTCAATACCTGAATACTGGAAGCAGAACCATATGCTACTTCCCAAAGACCAGTCTTCCACTGTCCCCAACAATAGCTGGCTCAGAACAAAAAAACTTACCAGCCAAGGCCCAAGCCACATCACCCTCACTTCTGAAGGCTGATAGCCTTTCTGCCTGGATGGGCTGCAGCCACTAGAATGCCCCAGGCACCACCTTTTGGGGGGTGGTGTTTTTTTTTTGTCATCCAAGTTGAAAAACATCTCCTGTTAGAGGAGGACAGGAGAAAGGGAAGAGAGAGACAGAAGGAGCCATCACACTGGTATCATTTTAGTTCTTGTTAGCTCATGAATTGCTTATTGGGATTCCTTTTTGGCCGCTTGCCCAGAACAGTTGGAGTTAAAAACCAAACCAAAACAAAAAAAGCAGGCAAGCCAATTCCTAGTGAACCCATGAGGCTCCTGTTAGAAACAGCCTCCTTCCAAGGTCTCCCCTTCCTAACAACAGCTCACCAGATGCTCTGGTCTGCTTCTCCAGGGTTAGACAGGTGTCAATCAGCATCTTCCCTCTCACCACTTGTAACAGAGCTCGCAGGATATACCCTACAGGTACTACAGAATTTGTGTAGTTTAAATAGAATCATCAACTTCAGCATGCATTTAAATGTACACAAATCTAAGCAGACCAATTTATTAATATAGAAACAGATCTCATTTATCAGCAAAGCAATTACAGAAGCACGCAGATTTGTTAAACCTAAGTGTAAGGCTCCAGCAACTTGGCTTTATTGACTCAAAGATCAATTTCACTGATGAAATATTTATAGACCATCTCTGAACTTATTTATTATGTCTTTGTCCAGAGGTTTTTTTCCCTTCAAAAAATGAACCTCCTTAAAATAAACTGGTAACTTATTTGTGTCTTTTGCACTTACACTGAAAAACATCCTTTGAGGCACATCTATGACAAATTCCCTAAACAACAAAAGATAAAAACACCCCCATGCCCTGCCCCTCTCCCCTCCAAAAAAACCATTTTCAAAACAAAAACACTAAACAAAATCACCAAAGACTCAGTTGTGAAAACTTCCTGGAAACAGAGAGAAGTGGAAAAGGCTGAAAAGCATCACATTTCTGGAGCTAGGTAAGGACTGAGGGTCTTGGCTGCTCAGTACTACACCACCCTGCTTCCAGCCCTTAACCCTCCAGAAAAGAATCCATAGCCCTGAACTGTGTAACTACACTCCCTATAAATACACATGGAAGGCTGATATCTCTGAATCAGATTCAGAGTTGTCGGAATACTGAGCTGGATTTTGCCAAGGCAAAAGCCTACAGTTCATCAGGAGACTTCCTACATTTTGTTTAGTAAAACACGTAACACACTGAACAGCACAAATTCAAGTCTCAGCAGTAAGATACGACAGTAAAAGGAAAAGCTCGTGAAAGGAATGTGTTAAACCAGACCTTCTTTCAGACTTGTGCCTCCCTGAATGTCAAAAATAGATGCCTGTGTCAGATCAGGATCACTGTTTCAATCCTCCCTTGGCAATGGATACTTAACGTTATCTATTTTGAAAGCAGGACCGGTTCCCTTTTGAAAGAACTGTGGGTGCAGAAGCAAAGGAAAGACAAATAACATCCATTCTTTTGATACAGTAGCCTAACAAAGCATTTGCACACAGCATGAGAAATTCCCATGCAATGCGTGTCAGCCGGACAAGACTCAAGACTCCATCTCTCACTTCCCAAAAGCCTGCACTTAACATCAGCCACAAGCACACTCTTGCTCCCTCATCAGAGCTGTAAAATATGCTAACATGAAGAAAAGGCCCATGGGACCACAGCGAGAGTGAGCATGAAGAGCACAAACTGTAGGAAAAGGCAGAGCTCTGCCTCCTGGAATAGATCGCCTGCAGAATTCTTTGATTTTGGCCACTACCTGCAGGACTGCTTGGGAAGAGACATGCTGAAAGCCAGTTGTGCTTGCAGCCAGCCGCTGAAAAAAGAGAGAAAAAAACACTTCTGTGCAAAACAGTGAAGAACTGAAGCCCGTGGTTTCAAAGAAGGGACGAAGAGCTGACAATTTCTAGAAAAGTCCTGAGAATAAGTTAACATCTATTCATATAAATGGCCTTTTTCAGCCACAGATTTCACTTCCTGGTCAAGGGAAGGCAAGAAAAAAAGGCTGAACTACAGGAATATTACTTGGTCAGATTTGTGCATCATGGTCCAGTCACGGCCATTGGAGATCATTTGCCCTGACCCACCCCCTCCCAAGTCTTTCCTTGCAAATCCATGCAGGACATCACGTATGAACTTTCTTCTTCACCCTGTCATTCCCAATTACAATTTCACTTTTAGATACAGTAAGTACAAGGAGTCTAGGATAGCACTTCCTTTTTAAAACTTAAAAGAATAAACAAGCATTAAGAAAAAAATTGTTTCTCAGTTCTGCAATGGTAACTATAAAAATCATGATTTCCTACATTTCTGAAAAAAAACCCGCTTTGACATCGGAGGGAACACAATACAACAACAACAACAACAAAACCACAACCATTTTACAATCCTATAATCTCATAGATGACATCTTAAATCTCTGCACTCACTTCAGCAGTGGATTTAAGTGTACAATTACTTCCAGTAAACTTGGTGACATCTCTCACATACTCAAGTGAAAGTTGTATCTAATTGTTAAACCATGAATTGCAGCTTTCCAGCATAAGCAAATGCCATGGATATTTTTCAGTATCATTCACTGGGAAAAGAGAAGCTTTGAGTAAATGTTTTAAAATGCACACTAAAAACTTTTACTCAAATTTGTTAAAGAGGTTTAGAAAATTGCGTTGAAAAGCTCCGTTACTGCTGAGTCAGTGTGGATCAATAAATCAAGCAGAGGGCCTAGATAGAGCTTTATTCCCACTGGCTCAAAATGCTTTGTCCACAGACACATTCTGCATACAAAGCTTCTACACCTAGAAAAATGGCAATAATTCCCACCCTTTGGCAAAGTGCTCAGAGAAATAATTGAATAACATTCTATAAATGCTACCTTCAATAAATCTTTCAAAAATTAGGTTCTGAAGAAGTTTTCATTGCCACAACCAAATTGCCCTTAAACAAGATGTGAGAAGACAAGTGGGAGTAAGAATCCAAGTCAAATACTACAGCATTTCAGCATGACATACTACATGCACTAGTATATATATGTTTGTGTTTATATATATATATATACACACACACATACACAGAGGAATATCTGTACAGGACTGAGGGACTAAAATAAGAGACTAGATTCATTAGGGATGTATTTATCAGCTCACACATGGAAAAATAATCCTAGCCTCACATACAAAATTATGGGCTCTGGCCTGATCATTACCATTTAAGAATATGAACTCTGTGTTACAACTGACTGTTTTGCTAAAACGTCAGCTTGATGCTGAATGGTAGAGTCATAATAGTAACTCTTACATCACAAATTATTAGTAAAGAAATTTGGAAGGGAGCAGCAGCATTGGGAAAGCCAGAAACATAATTATGCCACTGCATAAATCCACAGTCTACCCACACTTCAAATTTAGTGTGCAGTTCTGGTCTCCTTATCACTCTGTCTTCCAGAGGGGCTCATTTGGCTTACTAAATAGAGCAACCACAGGCTCAGAAAATCCTATATGCAGCAAATCGTTGAAGACAGTTTTAAATGAGCGCAGCCCACAAATCCACCCTGTTCTTGCCTTTC
>NW_008598203.1:40770-61074 GCF_000691845.1 Merops nubicus
ATTTATAACCTCCGTGGGATAAAGAAGGTTGAGTTGGATCAATTTTGAAGTCTGAATAAGTGTGGCCACTTTTACCTTCTTATTCACTCCAACTTCATGATCATCAAAAGGAGTATATCACAATGACATGCTGTTTATAATTGCGCTGGAAACAGATGCATTTCCTCATCAATAAATCAGCTGTTAACTTTTAGACAAGGCTTCCAGCCATTTTGCTGCTCTTGTAAGCACAGACACTACATTTCCTAGATGCCACAGCACTCACAATTATTAGAATATACACACTTGAATGTTACCACTGAAATAAATACACCTAACCCAAATTTCTAGGCTGTTTTAACTGAGTTTGTGATGGTAAGCAACTCTTTAGAAAGAAAACCCAGACTCAGAGTAGCTCCAGTACACAGCAATTATTTTAGTAGTGTTACACAAAAGTAGTATTTCAAAGCAATGACAATTACAGATCACCTACACATTTAAAGCCTCCCTATGAAGAAGGAAGATCTGAGTAGTAAAAACATAAGGCAGATTATATACAGAATATCTTGTAAAGCCTTTATGTGATTTTTCATCTTGGTGGTGTTTTTGGGTTTTTTTTTGTCTGTTTGCAACAAGCATGATGAAAGCTTTCAAAACATTTGGAGTAACTCAACAACAAGCTTTCCTTTCCCAAATTACTATGCTGCTTCTGAATTCTCAACACTTGCCACAGAATAAGTCTACAACGTTCTCTTGAGACTAGACTACATCAAAAGAGAGAAAGAAAAATCCCTGCAAATGTTTTCTTAGTTGCATAAAATATACTAATCCTAACCTACTCATATAAATGAAGTGGCTACTGTTAGTACATATTTCCACAGGTAAACTATTCACTTTTTCATATTTTTTAAGTACATTACCATATTATTTCTTTGTGACTGAAATGAAAACCTAATCCGTTATTTACTAACATTTATTCTCTTCATCACACAGTAGAATCTTCGTCTTAGCTTAAAGTTTGCCTTCTCCTCCAACCCATTCATTTAAGACTCGTGCTTGAAAAGTATTCAGTATTCTGAAATTATATGAATTGCTTTTCCAAAAATAGGAAACAGGAGTACATATCAGAAAAACTGACGTCAGCATCAACACAGTCTCATGACACTTGCAGCCATGAGCTTTCCTGTCATCTAGCTAATACAGAGATTCATGTCCTCAGTAGCACAGCTCTTGCACTCTGAAAACAGACTTTCCAACTGTTTATGGGTTTACTGTATTTGAGCAGCAGTAGATTCATCACTGAACAGCTGGAGTTTTGCCCAGGAAAACAAACTATATGCTATACTGAGGAGAGGGACATGATGATTAGGCCTTTCATATCCCTTTCATGTTGGAAATTATGGAATTATCAGAAAACTGTAATCATGAAAATGTTAAGCTAAGGAGAATGTATTTTTACAGCAAATGAACATAATTATGTTTACCATATTTGGGCCCAAAGTTGGATGGCAAT
The DNA here is from genome assembly GCF_000691845.1 of Merops nubicus. Taxonomy (NCBI): domain Eukaryota; kingdom Metazoa; phylum Chordata; class Aves; order Coraciiformes; family Meropidae; genus Merops; species Merops nubicus. Next base: position 42,263 of record NW_008598203.1, read on the forward strand.
TCAGTCTGTATATAGACAGCAATATCTGATTCACTGTCACAGGATATGAATAAACCAGAGCAATCCAGTGTGAATAACAGTCTCCCTCATACAACAAAACCAAACACTACTGTGTACATTGTACTTCCAGAGCATCATATAATACTGCTGTAAATAGCAACTTTGTAAATAGTAATAGATGAACAGTTTTAACAATTCTAAAAATCATTATTGAACTAGATCTTTGTATGAAGAGACTTCTGGATCTGTCAAAATGCTTTATTTCTAACAAATCCATGGTTTTTAATATTAGATTATGTAGAACTAATTTCTGTAGCTGATGAAGAACGGAGGTGACAAGTAATTTAAGATCATAAAGATTACAAAAGTAGAAATAGTAGCATGCATACTTCATAACCTTTCCTCATTTTTTCTAATCAAAAAAGCTGCTTATGTGTCTTGGGCACAGTGTTCCTCTCCTCATTAAGACCAGAATTTATAAGTCTTATTTAAATATAGATGAGATTTTTTAAATAGCACTAACTCATCCTGCATAGCTGGGGTCAAAACATGATTAGTTATAAGATCAAATTTAGCACCCTTGCAGTTTATAAATCTCTAATACAAATCAAAAGGGAAAAATACTGCAAAGTCTTGCCAACTATAACCTTTCCCCCTTCCAAACTAACCCGAAGTTAGCACTTAGTTGTCTGCTGTATGAAGCAGGCAGAACTAGCTAAAAAAAATCCTTCCCTGCCTTGCTCAATCTTCTGCAAATGCCATTAACAACTGGTTCAAACAATTTAAACACCATAGACAAAAAGGATTCTCCTCTTGCACTTCTTTAGCAAGCCCCTATGTTTCAGCAAATACCACCCCACCTTCACCACAATGGCAAAAGCTTACATCTTTGAGACTCCAGCATCTAGGGCCTTCTATCAGCTGCTTCAGTAATCCTACTTTCTATTTCAGTCCACAGAATAATTTGTTGCCTTTTAGCCACACAACATAAATGCCAAAACAGGCCACAGGTCAACTTAAAATCCAAATGTTGCAGACTGAAGGCTGAAGAATGCTAGAGGAATCCTAGGTCTTTTCCGTCCACCCCTTACACTGACATGGCTGTAAGAAATTTCTGATTTTTAAAGCAATTAATTACCTCGGTTTTGCATTTTATATGCTCTTCTGAGAACTGCTAGCTTGATTAAAGTTACTTTTGTTTTATTAAGCAAAAGATTTTAACGTTTTAACAGCCTATTGTCTTCCTGGTTCTTTACAAATAGAGTTAAAACTCTTAATAAAGAAGCTTAATTTCTTTCAATACAAATAAAAACTGAAGAGTTATTTTCCAAACGTGTAGACTTCTGTCTAGCGTAGATGCTACCAAGGAACATAAATAACTTCACAGGAGAGCTCTTGCTAACAAAGGCATACATGGCATTCCTCCGGCACGTCTCCCGGCTTCCGGCCGGCGCTGCTCCGCGGAGCGCGCGGCATGGAAAGGCACACAGCACTCACACCCGTGTGCACATGGGGCCTGATGGGATTTCACTGACACAAGGTGACTTTTCCTCTTAAAAACTGTGTTGTTCTCACTTTAAAAATCATCCCCCCAAAGGACTCTAAGTACTTCCCCCCAAAATTATCAATTGTTAAGTAATTATTGATCCTCATTTACAAAATACAAAGCACAGCCAGACCACCTTACTTTGTCTTGAAAGCAGAAGTACTGATCGTTTTATATAAACAACTAAGCCCTCAATCATGGGCATGATTTGTCACTGGGTTATGTGCCAAAATTTCTGCACTGAGTTGTGCAAGAAATTTTCTGCCCAACAGAGGATACAAAGAGATATTTATGCTGGTAGAATACATCTTAAAAGAGAAACAGACGCAATGTTTGAATCCATAAAACAAAATTAACATGATATGATTGATCTGTTCAGTAGAAAATAAACATTCACAAGCAAACTTGAAGACTTAAGCTTCAACTTCTATTATTTGTTAGATCTTTCTGAAAATTCACATTTGTTCACCCCTGAAGCACCTACAACTGTCCAAGATATCACACACATACATCAATGAAAGATCCGAAATTTGTACTTAATTGTGTACATGCAATGGTATCCCTCAATATTAACAGAGCTGAACTTAAGTTCACAAATGAAGACTGGAAAGAAGTATTTCAAATTTTAAGTAGTATCTTCTGATGTGCCAATTATACTTAAAAATTATTATCAACATAAAAGTCTAGGCTTACATTAAATGATGTTTAAGCCAAGCCATGCTGACACTCTTTTCCCAGTAACTTCTGTTGACAAAGGGCTTTCTGCTGCAGAAATTGCGACACAGTAAAGCTCTGCCAGCCATAAGACACTGCAAAGATGCCAAATACATTTAAGCAACATTTCAATACCAGCTGATGCATCTATTACAGATCTGGCCAGACCCCTTTCAAAAATATTTCCTAAGCATTAGCCTTAGTAAAAATGACCTTTTCATCACCAGGACTGTTTGTGCAGAGGGTGTGCCGACAGCCAGGACCACCCCCACCGGTACCAAGCACTGCCCATGACTAATCTGGCACCAGCAAGCGATGGTAAGGAGGAGGCTACAATACACAACACTAAGCATCAAGGCAATGCCTGGCAATTTCTATTTTATATGTTACTACAAACTCCCCTAGGCACCATTTTTAGCCACTGTTGGATTTCCTCCCTTCTTCCCATCCCCCAATCAGGCTCCAAACCTTGAAGTAACCTTGTTCTGTTCCCCCCCCAGAGACAGCTCCATGCCTGAAACATAACCTCTAATCTTATTTTCTATTTCTAGCTTACAATTCACGACCCTTATCCCAATTTTTTAAATTAAATATCCTCCATGTTGCAGACTTGGCTCTCCATAGTCAGAACAGCACAGAGTACATCAGAATTTATAACCATATGTTTCTTGTTGAAGACAATTTTACATTACTTTTAAAAGCATTAGAAACATAGTATTTATGCAATATAAGTTTAAAAGCCTTCTCTGAAAAAGAGGTTTTCAATGCCACTGTCAGTACTGAGCTGCAATGAAACAGCTTTATTTGTTAGAAAGTTTAGATAAAGACCTTAAAATACAGCAGATCTGCACTTCAGGGCAGTTTGTAACGCAAGGCATTAAACTTCCAGCAGCTATTGATCATTGGAGAGTATATGTGGACATGAAGCTAAAGTCTCACAAATTATACTGCTTTACTACAAAGGAGGTCTTATCTGACACCACCTATGTATGAAAAGAAATTTATTTAAACTTGGTTGATTTTTTTGCAACAACAAAAATACATCATTTGTTTGCCATTGAGCCTGCAACATTTCTTGCACAAAACAAAAATAAAGATGGCCTACTGGAAAAGACGACCATCAAGGCCACAATAGCAGTAGTCAACATTTATATTTTTAATTAGTTGGCACTATCCATAATCGTCTTTCATATTTTTATCTATTACACCGTATTTGTGCAGCTGCTAGGGCAGAATATTCCTCTACGCACAATTTCTTCCACAAAAGCACTTTGATACAGAACAGCTCCCTGAAGAATGAGAAAATATTTTTCTGTCTCCAAAGGGCTGAAAAACAACAAGTTTCCAGGATACGTCCCAAGCCTGGAGGTTGCAGTCTGACACAGCCATGCCCTCACAGAGCTACCCGGAGTTACAAGTATGCGTCTGTGTTTTCATCAGCCACATGCCAACACTCTGCTGGCTGCCCCAAAATTGGCTGCTCCAGTCCAAGAAAAGACCCTCAGCGGGCGCGGAGGAAAGGCCTGTCACTGCTCAGCAGCCTGTGTGCTCGCCCTGCAGAGAGGAACCCACCTGGCCGCTGCATTAGTGAGTATCTTCATTCACACACAGGGAAAGGTTTTCTAAAAAAACGCACCCCCACACCGCAGTATTTATAATGCTTGTACCAAGCTAGTAGCTAGCCTTTCAAAACAAGGCCACCTACATTGATAAGACTTTCTGTGGATTAATCAGAGAATTAGTCATCCTAGGATGCTAACAGCAAAGAAACCGCCCATAGCACTTCACAAAATTACTTTCTGCACTATATTTCAGACATAATCAGTTCTGGGACAACTTGACCGCACAAGCAAAATGAGGAAAGGATGAATAATCCTTAACTAAGGCATGAAGTGTTATGGTAAGATTTATATATATTTAACAAAATGCATCAACTTGTTTTACAATAACCATGGTTTGTTTTGCACTGGTCTGCGCAGGTAGCTCTAGTAAATACCATTAGCTTGTTTTGCTTTCTCTCTCCTCCCACTCCTTCAGTTTCCATCCTGTTCTCAGCAGGGCATCGTTTGAATTTATTGGTAGTTCCACAGAAATTGAATACTGCAAGTGGGAGGACAGCCTCTAGCAATTAAGAATAAAAGCAGATAAATTAATGTAAATCAGAGTACAGAAAACAAGTGTGAGAACTTAAGATAGCAGAGCTGGGTTTTGAAATGCACTGGAAGACAGCAAGTATAGAAATTGTGAAGTCAAGAGTCATCTCATTATCATAATTATCAGACCAATTTATTCTTTGAAGCAAAAGTTAGCCCAATAACAGCAGCAGTGCAATTCAAAGTAGCCCAACATGAGTTTCATTCTTAAGTGGCTACCAGGGGGAATAACAACACTTTCCTTCCTTACTTAAAAATAGATAAATAAAACTAAGGTGTCAACACAATTTATGAGTCAAGACTGTCCTGCCATCCAAAAAAAAAAGGATGTTATAAAAAACATATTTTGAATGGTAATTTGATTTGAGTCTTAAGAGTCAATGTTTGAAAGCTTCTCCACTCCAAAATGAAGACCAGAAACATCTCAAAAAACCTCAGAGATTCTCATGTCAATGAATGACAGCCACAAAAATTTATCATAGCACTAGGAAAATATTTGCAAGCATGTTTTCAAAAGGGTACTGTTATTCAATGGAAAAAGAGTATCACACCATCACTGTCCGACAGTCCAACTACTTCAAAATATTAAACTCATTAAGCATTGTATTACTCTCTATAAAATACACAATTAAAGAACTAATATAATATTGCTTGTCAATGTAAATACAATTTTTGAAATGTTTTCCCAGTCTCTCCTTTTAGTATGAAAGTTATAGAAGCTATTCTGAAGTCCTCACTGAGGACAGTATTAAGATCTTTACTTCTTCAAAACTGTTTGCACTATTATCTTTCACAAGCTTGTGGGAACAAAGTATAGGTGGTTTTTAGTTATGTAAGAATATTTTTCATTAGTCATAAAGAATGAAAACCAAGTATACACCAAATCCATACTTGACACCATTTTAAAATCCTTACTTCAGTGGGAAAGGACTCCTGGATTACAATCACTGATGCAGGCTGGAGATGCATGATAATTTGTGCCTCCATTTTGGATAAAGCATGCAATCAACATTCTACTAAGTCAAAACAACCCTTTTATCATACAGTCCATGTGAAACATCCAAATTACTTAGTAAGCATCTGAAAAAAACATTTATGCTCACTGAAAATGTAGGGATTTAAAAAAAATTCTGAAAGGAAATCTGAGAAGGATTTCTAGAGAATAATGCCTTCTGTTTCCAGCCCACCAGGAGCATCAGGTGCAGTCATCATAGTGCTACAGCAATACCTTACTACTGCTGTCAGTACTGGACCTTAAAGAAATGAACACTGAGCACCATAACAGACAATTAATTGTTTTGTTTGATGTTTAACAATAGAGTTATTAATTTCTAATTAAAAATTCAATTTGTAGTATTAAGTATATTAACAGGCTCTACAAGAATATTAACATGTTCTAGCAAATATTAAGATAAAATTAGTAGCCAAAAGAGGCAACATGTGCCTTCAGACTATCTGCTACCTGCCACAGACTTCTACAGTATATTTGATTCAGCCCACATGCAGCTTCCCTTTGGGGGGAGCCTGTAGCCTGCTATGAAACCCTCCTTCCCACAAGAAGCCAGACACTGATGTAATCAACACCTCTCAAGAACCACAGACAAGGATCTTCCATTTGAACACAGATCTCATCTAAGGCATTCCCACATGTTCACCACTTTCAAGTTCTTCCAACCTCAGTGGAACCATCACACAGTGGCTATGGCCCAGCCAGACTGCTTCTGGACAAAACTCCATGCCCACTACTACTCCACAACAGATATTACAGAAACAACTCCTTCCATGTGTGTCTCAGGAGAAGGTAAGCAAAATTATTACTTATGACAAAAAGTTCACCTTACATCTGCTTTGAGATAAACAACACAGTAATAGACCCCCAGAGAACAATGAACTCTTTGGAAAGAACCCTGCTGCTACACCCCAAGATCTAAGGCTCAAACTTCCACTAAGGTTCTTTACTACGTTCTCCATTTACAGATAACACAATCTTTCACATTTCTTCTCCATTAAACAAGCTCTGACAAAAACCTGAACTTGTGTGTACTCTGCTCCTGAATTACTGATGGCAGCAGAAAGTGCAAATCACTGTTGCACCAAACAGCCAACATGCTTTTACGGGAACCATTTCCACCCATTCCTGTTCTCCAAAGCATTACATGGAAAAAGGAAACTAGGAAACCGTGTTGCTACTGCTACTGATCTTCCTTCCTTCCAAGAGTCTGTAAGGATCTTGTTCTATTTTCTAGAGTTATTCTTTTAGGCAACTACAACTTTGATATTCTGCATAAGCCTGTATCTGTCTCAATCTCTCAGGGAATGCTACAATGAACAAACACAGGCATGCTAGATTCCCGTTTTGAAATCTTCTTTTCAAAAAAACAATTATAATATCAAGCCTGTCGTTACCTGCAGTTTTTGAAACGAGAAAATTTATCTCATTTTCTTTCTCTCAATTCAGTAACATTCGTCCCATTTTCAGTATCGTTTTCCTAATTCTAGATTCACTGCAGCAAACTTTAAAAACCAGTATTAGAGATGCATTCTTATTACATGCTAAGGTATTTATGTTTGGTTTTATCCACAATTCAAAATATGCACTTTCTACATACATCTAACAATACCTGTTATGTGCATATTACATGATGTACATTCTCTTTTATTAAGGGATGTGAATTTCAGTGAGTCATTTTCTCAAAACTCCCATCCTAGAAATAATTACCTTCCTTCAAAGCATCCAGTAGCAATATGCAGCTGGAAAAGGCCATACCACTTTTTTCATTTTTGCATTTATTACTTTATTAGGAACAATGTGTACCACAGTCAGAACTAGGACTAACCACAATCAGGGTATTACTGGATGCACCAAAGGATTTTTATCCTGAACTACCATTGGTGCATTGCTGTGCAGCAGGAGAGTTTCAGCAGGGCTTCAGCTGCACGGACACCAACACTCATACCAAACTGAGTTTAGAACAACAGGAAATCTTTCACATTTTCAGCACGGCGAATTCCTCTCTCCATCTTTCAGCTAACATTCCAATCCTTACTGTGTAATACATAAAAGCAGGAGAGTTTTAAATGTGAATTAAAGTATAAAGCAGGAAAAAAAAAAGCAGGAAAAGCAGAGGGGGAAAAAATCACAGGGAGAAAAGGAGAGCGGCTGAATTCAGCAGCATAAGAAAATTAGATGATTGTGGGTTTGGCAGTGAAATTGATAATCTTCTTTACAGTGTATCAATATGATATTAAAAATTCATAATGAATTATATTTTAGGGCTCTTAAGTGGTATTAATAAAGCATTCTGTTGCTTTTTGAGTTGCTGTATGCATATCAACAAATAATTTTAAACAGTATAGCCACCTGCAAAATGGAGTCTTATCTCTTCTTGCAGCTAAGATACCACTCTCTCTCTGGAATAGAAAATTATTATTCCATGAACTGCTTTTTGTATCTTTCAGGTGACTATACTGGCATTTCTTTGCTTCTGAAGTTGAAACACACAGACTCCACTTTAAGCAGACATTTCTTTGTTCATATTTTGGACAGTACAGTGGATTTTTACTGGTCAGAAGTGGTACTTACTACTAATAAAAATAATTTCAGTGTTATATTAAGCAGTCTGTACCATAAGTTTCTAAAAGATAACTGCTCAAGAAAAAACATCCCTGCAAAAAAATCTTGTGCCATCTACTCTTTTACCACATGCCAATGCCATCAATATCTGAGTGCATTTCCCTCACTCGTGTCAGGTTTAAGCTTGCTATTTGTAAGTGAATGGAAAGTTTTTTACCTAATAATTTATTAATTCTAAAAGATTACTTTGAATAATCTCAATGATTCCTCACTGAGTTTACGACTATGCGTAGTTGCTTTGACTTGTTTCTTTCCATGGCCTTCAGGATGAAAGTATTTAACAAGAAACCAAAACATTTGAACAGAGAAAAGAAAACAAGCAAGAAAGGAGGAAAGTAGGAGAGACATTCCAGTGTAAGTGCCAGTCACAAATACCTGCCACACAACCTACAGCTTAGCACCAGTCCAAGCTGAGGCAACACCTTCCACATGAAACTTAAGTAGCAGTTTGAGAACTTACTGAGAATTTAACCAGTGAAAACAAAAAATAATTCTCTCCTTTACATAAACTACAAAGCATCAAAGTATCACTACTTAAATTTTTGTTCTTACCTAAAAGGTACAGAAGGTCTTACCAGTGCTGGAATACACAGCAGTTCTAAACCAACAGTATCTTGCCTTTGAGGACACACCGGTATGTAATCGATTTGTGATATCTTCCCCTCTCAGGGACATTACACAGCTGCAATTACTATCCCTGCTTTTTTTTTTCAGAAAATATTAAGTGGATCCTCTGAGATCACCAGGTTTGGACTGTTTCACATGGAGTACTGTCTCTCAACATCCTCTTTTGGCCAAAATGCTATCTGCCCATCACAGCGTAAGGTAAGTGAAGGCTACAGTTCATTGGCTTTAAGTCAATGGTGTGACATAAAAGAAGAAAAAAAAAACTCAAAATACAAAACTTTAGACACAGCTAAATAAGTGATAAGAAGTCTGCTCAGTCAACAGTGCTTCGAGGCACAATCAGGTTTTTCACGTGCACCAAGCACTATAGTCAATACTCACACATCTAGTTGCATAATATTTTCTCCAACTCTATGGTTCCAAATTACACCAGTTTAACTTTGCTCACATGAGGATTCATTTTGTGGGAAAACATTTAGCACAGACACTGCATGCAAGATGTACTGCATTCATATTGTTTAGTGTATTGAGGAATAAATGACAACTGCATCAAAATACAGCATACCTTCCTATCTATGCTTGTAATTATGAGGACTTTATCACTTATAAAACCTTGTCAAAAGGAAAAGGAGCACAATTATGTACTGTAGAAAATTTCACAAACTATACTTACTCTCGTTTTTCCTCAATATATGATTTAGCATCCAGTGAAAAATAACCAACACAGCAGAGATGAGAAACTCCCACTCCAGAACAGGACATATCAAATAATACATTGTGTCTTCCTTGCATATGCTATTTTGCTGAAACCACAAGAATTTTTGAAAAGAAGCTGCCTCATCTGTGCTAAACAAACTTCAAAACAAAATACAGATAGAATTTTTTAGCAGAAAGTTACTGTCTGAAAGAATTTTCTCCTGTTTCAGGACACAGCTCAAAATATCAGTAACAACTCACTGTATCAGACAGAGAAAAGCATCCACTGGCTGCACTGTGAAGCTGAAAAAGCCCACAAAAATGTGGGTGTCTCAGGAAAAAGAACAAACAAACCACAGCTTAACATCAAGTCAAATTTTACCACTCATATTAGCAATAGTTTTCTCTGCCTATCACAATGCACAAAGTTGAGAGTTCTGAAGGCCATTTAAGTGGAACAAACACATAGCAAAAGGTGCTGAAACACAAGAGAAGGCCGAGTCTAGACAGACATTTTCCACCAATAATCCCCCAAAGTGCAGGGGATGGAGAAACTCGTATCAAGACACAAAACAACAAATAAAAGGGCAAGTACAACTCTACAGAGACCAAGGGCAACAGATATTTCCTCAGAAACTGACTTGAAAAGTTTAGTTTAAAAAACACACTAAATTGTCATAAAAATCCCACATGCCAATGTACTGCACAAGCAAACTCTGTGCAGCTGTTACAGAACAAATTCAACTGTCTGCACAACATCCTGGTCTCTAATTTGGAGACATGGATTTGACGGATGGACCACTCAGTAGATAAGGAATTAGCTGGATGGCTGCACTCAAAGAGTTGCAGACAACGGCTCAGTGTCCAAGCGGAGACCAGTGACAAGTGGTGTTCCTCAGGGCTCGGTACTGGGACCAGCACTGCTTAACATCTTTGTCAGTGACATGGACAGCAGGACTGAGTGCTGATCAGAGGGCTGGAACAGCTCTCCTGCAAGGACAGGCTGAGATAGTTGGTTTGTTCAGACTGGAGAAGAGAAGGCTCCAGGACCACCTTGTTGTGGCCTTCCAGCATCTGAAGGGGGCCTGCGAGAAAGCTGAGGAGAGACTTTTTACAAGGGCTTGTAGTGACAGGACAGGGGTTAATGGCTTCAAACTAGAAGAGGAGAGATTTAGATTAGAAATTAGCACAAAGTTCTTCATTACAAGGGTGACGAGATGCAGGAACGAGTTGCCCAGAGAAGCTGTGAATATGCAATCAAGAGCAGGTTGGACAGGGCCTTATACAACATGGTCTAGTGGAAGATGTCCCTGACCATGGCAGGGGGGTTGAAACTACATGATCTTTAAGGTCCCTTCCAACCCAAACCTTTCTATGGTTCTATGATATTATATTTCACCTTCAAGGCCAGAGGAACTAGTCAGCCATAAACTCTGGATTCTGCAAGCCACAGCAATTCACAGATCCAGTATTCAGTCCCACAACTGGTCTGATTAAAGCACACTCTTCAGAAAAGCACACAGACTCAAAGACACTACGCAAGGTTTTGGAGCAGTCACTCTGACTTCTGACCAGCACCAACTTTAATAGTGCTAGAGATTCAATGATAAAAACACCTCCTGATGCTTCAAGGACTGCATCTATGATTTGAAAGGGACCTCTGCAGCCTTCATGGCCACTGTGATACAGAAAGAGAAGGCAGAGTGAGAGAAGAGCTACAATCTTAACACATGTTCAGAGGAAACATAATTAAGAGGCAAACCATGGTCTGTTATTCATTTGTCTGACTGTATCAAACAATCTTAATTAAACCTTCTAAAACTCAACTGTTCCAGAAACTAAAATGGAAAAAAAAACCAAAACCAAAAACACACCAAACACACACTCTTTTCCTGATATGTTTTCAAAGGAAGAATATGCATTTTTCCTGAAAACAAAAACAAAAACATTTCCTTGAATCTTGTGTCAGCTACAGATTTATTCTCTATCATACCAATCCATCACCACAAAAATGTAACATACCTACATAAAAACAAAAAATGTATCATTAGTGGTTTTCAACAGATTTCATGTCCAGCAACATCTGGAGATCAATAGATTTCACTTAACCAGACCAGCATCTTTTCTAACCACAAAACCAAGCAACAGATTAATTTCAAAACAACACAGGTCAGATGTACCACTCTTCCACATGGATAAAGCAGATAAGTGCACTTGACCAGAGACTACCCAACTAGACCATATGCTATCCCATGGAACAAATTACCATTTCAGTTTTAAGATCAAATATTATATGAAAGATAACATTTAAATTAGGGTTGATAACTTGAAGTTGTAAGAATACCTTTGCTAAGAAGAACCTGTCTACAAACTCCTGTTAAATTCATGGCCAAATTTTATATAAAGTTTGCTAATTAGCAAAGTTATTTGTTAATAACTTGTGCCACATTTTACAATACTTACTCCTCTTTGGACCTGAAATAAGGTCAAAGTGCTGAATTCAGCATCAAAATCTGTTGCCCTGGAAATTATTGCGAGGTTTAGACAAAGAAGTTTATTATGAGATCTAGATCTAATAGGATTGCTTGAAAGAACATGTTTTATTCTCTTCCTGAAAGCAACACAGGACAGAAACATTCAAAACTCTTTGAACAATAACTCTTCCGACATTTTAACACAGAACCAAGCATACTCCAAATAACAGTATACATGCTCTTTTTTTTTTACCAGGGTTTTGTTCTAATAATTGTTTTTTCTTCCCATTAGACAAAAGTTTATTATGAGATCTAATAGGATTGCTTGAAAGAACATGTTTTATTCTCTTCCTGAAAGCAACACAGGACAGAAACATTCAAAACTCTTTGAACAAGAACTCTTCCAACATTTTAACACAGAACCAAGCATACTCCAAATAACAGTATACATGCTCTTTTTTTTACCAGGGTTTTGTTCTAATAATTGTTTTTTCTTCCCAGCACCCCATACAGTTTTCACAGCCCAGAATTCTCTTAAGAAAAATGTCACAGAATTAAAGTCCACTTACATTAATTTAGGAAAATTTTTAGTTAACCTACCCTGCTCTTCTTTACATAAACTTCAGCAGCTTCTCTTCAAACATAGCTAAAACAGAAATGCAAGTTACAATACCACCAAAACCTTAACCTTGCTTGTATCATAACTTCTGTATCTACACTGGTAGCTGCCCAGAAAGACAATCTAGTTGTACTCCACTGAGTTAGAAAGTACACCCAGTGTGTTCTCTGTAGGTGAAGAATGTCTGAGTACCCACTCAAACCCCTGCACTCCTGCTGGCAATAGCAGCAACCTGGTAGTCCTGATGATTGTTTCCACTACTCAGAACTGAACATAGTAAACCAAAATTCCAATCACTACCAAATCTTACATATTTGTTTCATTTTCTTTTGCGTTTTATTTAATAAATGACAAGGTTTAGATTTTCTAAAAGTAGACCTATTTTGCAGCGCCATACTAAAGTTCTTGAATCCATGAACTCCTTGTAAATGCTCATCTTATGTAGGAAAAAGGATGTATCTTATTACCTTATAATTTAAATATTTGCAAACTGTGTTGCTCAGCCAAAAAGACACAAATACCTAACTATGTGTTTGGTAATAGGCTAAAAGAAGTTTATTGTGGAGCTAACAAACATGCACTGATAAAGCTGGATTCTGTAACAATGTAGTTGCACTGTTCAGTTAACACTATTCTACACCACCCAGCCTTCAATTCCTGCTTGGACAAAGAATTCCAGACCATTCAACCACAGGCACTTTTGCTATTCTCGTCTCCCACCAAAAAAATCTCCTGTCCTCAGGATCTTTTCATCTATTAATAAACACAGGTGCCTTTAAAAACCAAGGGAAAGCTGCACTCATTTTTACCTTCACTGGACAAACATAGTGTCTTCTGAGTATTTGGAGATGAACTCATTCTACATTGAAGTTATGCTGCAAGATGCATGCAGGAGAACATATAGATCTGGAAGAACGCAATCTTCAGGTAGCCTCTTCCTCCCTGTATTCTTCCTCCTTCTACATAATACCATCTGGTGCAAGACTTACAAATAGCATTCCAAGGAAAATTTTGAAATACTCAACAGAAAGATGATGTTCCTCAAATCTTTTGTAGTTTGGCATAGAATTACATTTACCCAAAATGGTATTTCTCCTGCTATACTCAGCCTTTTACTCAAGCTGTGAGGATGCAAATACATGAAAGGTCTTTCAACAAGAAGCATGCTTCCATGTCTGTCCTTCTTAGCCACTAGAGCTTTCACTACTTTTCAGTGTTTCTGTGATATGCTGGGACACATAAAAAGAATGCCTAGCTTCTCCTGGATAAGATTGTCAGCTTCAAGTACTTTTAAGGAACTTTTAAAAATTGTACCTTGTACTTAGACCCTTAGGAAGCAACACTTAAAAGATCTCCAGATTATTCTGGAATGTGAGCTGTATACATTCAGGTGCTTTATTTTTCTCTGGGGAAGCTCTTGTGCTTGGACTCAAACTGCTCTTCCAAGGTACAATCAGCCAAGTTCTGTAATCCGTACAGAACAGTAGGAAGTTCAATATTCACAAACAAAGAAGTACCTAGGAACATTGCTCTGAATATCCTAGTAGCAGAAAGACCATATGGACATGCTTCCAAGGACCTAATTTCATGCCAATAAATTCAAAGGAATTCCCAATACCATCCAGAAACTCAGAAACATACCAAGTTATCCCAGTGAGCTAGTCTACTTGGAAAACTAAGGATACTCACTTACACTAACAGGAATAAAGATACAATTCACTGCTAGGTCACTCTCACACAAATGAGTCACACTAGGGATGCCATTTGAAAACTGGAGACAAGGTCCATCTCAGGTCTTACTTCTTACTCTTCGCCTGTCCTCTCCTCTACAACTCATTCCATATAATGCTGTAAAAAGGTCCCAAAATACAGAATGTTAAAATAAAGCCTTGAAGAAACAAAGTTAATTATTTCTATTGAGGGAAACAAACTTTCCCTTACGTTTAGACACTGAGTTGAGGCGTGTTGTTCCATTCACAGACTGCAGAATATGTTGCCCATAAAAGTTTTCTGCAGTTGGACAGTACCATTTAAATGTCAACAGTGAGTGCACAACTAAACAAGAATCACACCTAAACCACCATTGTTAAACAACCAGTTGGCATGTTCCCTTAAAGCTTCCTAATAAACACACACATAGTGCCAGGAAAGAACAAAAATAAAATATCCAAACCTGAGAAGGGGTGGCTGTTTGCAATGCTATTGTACAGAAATACTCACCAGAAAACATTAGCATCTGACAAGTACCCTGAAACATGGCTAGATAAAAAAAAGTAACATTGATTAAAAAAAAAATAACCACTTGAAAAAGCAGAGGACTGTCAGAAAAGCAAGAAATTAAAGACCACAAAGAGGGACTATAGCTGTGTTGCAAGACAATGAAAATCTAGCCAGCCCAAGCCAGAAAATATGCACGAGTCATTTCAAGGAACAAATTTTACTGAAAACATAAGCACGAATTGGTTACAATACCACCCTAAATTGTGAAGATGTTTCCTAAGGAATTACTTTCTCTAATGTGACCTTAAAAATTCTACCTACTAGTGCTACCATGTTCTCCTGTGAGGACTTTCCTTAGAGACAGTATTTATTTCCTTCACAAAAATAGTTCTTCAAAGAAAAGCCCTAGAACATCCCACTCCAAACCTGAATTGCTTTAATGAAGTTATAGTAGGTGCTTACCCTGATAAGCTGTCATGTTACCATCAGACTGAAGCCAACGTACCACCAATGGTATGCAACATCAAGCTGCAAAAACATCTGACTTATTATAAAGGTTCTTGAACTTGCCTGAAAGCCTCCCAGAGTCTCAGTTACTCCCACCTCAGATACACTCACATTGATGTTTACTCACAGACACCTCAGGATTCCCTCAGCCATGCCTGGAGTACTTTGCATTCTCTTTTCCAGCCCTTTTCTTTCGTTCCTCAAAGGTCACGTGGCACTTCTAGACCCTCTATTCTGCTCTCCCTGCCCTGGTCTTCCCTCCCCAGTCCTTCCTGTACTCCAAGGCCACTCCAACTTGGGTCCCTGAAAGTCAGTCTGCCTTGTGCGAAGTGTATGACCTAACAAGAACCACACAGATCAATCCCCCCAGATTTATCTTGAGTAACCAACACGCTAATCTTTATGAATTACAACAGAGTAAGACAAGATAGGTATTTCATAAAATCATTAAGGTTGAAAAAGGCCTCTAAAATCAAGTCAAACCATCAACCCAACACTACCATGACCACTAAACCATGTCCTGAAGTGCCACATCTGGATGTTTTTTGAACACCTCCAGGGATGGGGACACCATCACTTCCCTGGGCAGCTGTTTCAGTGCTTTACAACCCTTTCAGTGGACAAATTTTTTGTAATATCCAAACTAAACCTCCCCAACCTCATTAACACTGTTATCTTTTGAATATTCATAGGGGAAAAAATTTTTTTTTTCCCAAATTGCTGTTTTGGCAAAATACAATGACTGGAACAAAATGATTTATTCCCAGAACACTGAAAGACTGGGATCATATCAGGCCAAACCATCAATTAACCTGAAAAGCAATTTTTGTGAAACAAGTACCTCCTGCTCCCCACACACACAACCTTTAATAGTTTCTTTGGGGGCAGAGGGAAGAACTTCTAAACCTCTCTTACTATAAAATCACCTTGAGGTACATAAACAGCAGGAAAGAAGAAACCTATGCAGAGGCTCAAAAAAACAATTATTACTTGTTTTTTCTCAGCGAGTTTGGAACTCATCTTTAACAAATTCTACTTAACTTTCAAAATATTTTTTCATCCTACCAGGCAGAACTTCATATTTTACAGACAGCAAGAAACAACACCTTTAGAACTGCAGTCCCCACATGAGCTTCCAGATTTGCTTTGAGTCACAATACACACAAAATCTAAACAGAACCTGGAATATGATATTGCCTGGAGAGCACAAGATTGCCTGCAGCATGTTACTAATAAACTGTGCTACCCAAAGGCCAATGAAGTTTAGGAAAAACTAATCCAGACATATCACACCAAGCTCTAGGAGGACTGGTGTGATTAAAACACAGATTTTTGTCAAGCCTAGAAGAGCCAGTTGCACTCTGAGCCAGCCCCAGCACAATGTTTTATGATGAGGTTACCCATGCTGCTGGAAATGTCATCTTTCATGTAAGAAATAAAACCCCTCCTATAGCTACTAACAATACCCTGGCATTGTTTGCAACATGTAGGGTGTTGCTCTGGCTAACATCCAATTCCAGTAATAATGTTCTATCTACCTACAGTAACCACAAGAAGACATTCCTCATTTTCAGCCCCAAGTGGTTTCGCAGTGCATCAGCAAGCTCTTCAAGAGTTTCCATACTTCACTGCAAATCCTGTGCTTCACCCTGCATTTATCTGACTGCACAGATCAAGCATTTCCCTAGAACTGTAGAAACACCTTGAGATTACTGGGAATAAAGGAGCTCTTTTCATATGGCACAATTAGTCATATAAGCAGTGATAGCTATTTTGAGCAGCACCCATTAATCACTATCATTAGCAGGATTTCTGGTGTACCAACATTCACCGTACCAAGAACAAGTCTTTTCCTATTAAAGTATTACTATATAAACAAAAGCAGCATCACAATTTCTCTTGACACAATCCTGTTTTGAGTAACAAGAGGCAAGTGGCAGCACTCAAAACTACAGTCAGTTTAGGGTATAAAGGGAAGCTTGCTTATACCTTAGAGGACAGCAAAAATAAAGTTATTTTGCTGCAGAGAAAAACCGGCCATCCTTAGTATGCTGGGCAAGAAAGGGTGTTGAAAAGTAATAAATAGCAGGAAGAAGTAGGGAAAAAAGCTCTCATACTGGAGACGAGGGGAAAAAAAAAG
Source organism: Merops nubicus (assembly GCF_000691845.1). Lineage (NCBI taxonomy): Eukaryota > Metazoa > Chordata > Aves > Coraciiformes > Meropidae > Merops > Merops nubicus. Next base: position 59,593 of record NW_008598203.1, read on the forward strand.
AAAAAGAAAATTCAGGTGGAAAACAATTCAAGTCATCAACTACAAGTTGATGCCTAAGAAGTGGAAAAAAACAAGACTTATCTTTTAAACATTTGTAGCAGGTATTTTCACATTACTTTGTATGAATGATTGTTTACATGTTAATCAAATTTCAGACTCTCTGCAGAGACTTTTAACTAGAAAAACATTCCCTGTATGGATTATTTCTAGTTTCCCAACAGCCCTGAGCAACTCCCAATTTAGAATGAGACTAGCCAAGAGAAGGATTTATGCCTTACGCTGACCTAGGAAGCAATACCACAAGATGTGTGGAAAGCAGTGCCTCCATGCTGCTTCCAGCCCTGCTCCTCACGCCCCAGAGGTTCCACAAAGTACCAGAAACACACGTGTTCATTGGAAATACACTTTCTCCTCCAGATTAAATGCTTTCAAAGTTCTTTGTCCTAGGAAGGAAAGTACAGAACAGAAAATAAAGGAAGAAAATAAAACCTCATGCAAGTCTTTGACTTGGAAAAATAGAAATTCTTTACAGAAGGATGCGTCATCTTCTGTAGAAGTCTTGGCTAGTAGAAAACTCATGCTGATCTCCACAATACACAAATAGCACCTGTACACATACCAGGATCGGCCAACACTCCTGATCCCATGAACTGCATACCAAAACCTTCATGTGTCCGGGAGCTACATGACACATACCACATACCTCAGAGAGGTGAGGGAAGGGGAATGTACCGCAGGAGCTTCAAGCCACCCATCGCCCACAGAAAACAATGGCATTTCCTCAAGAGCACCCCTGCTCCTTTGCAAGAGAGCACTGGGCTGAGAAAACAGAAACATCAAGAAACAATAGCCTTAAAATCCAGAGAGACCTTTTCCCCAACCTCTAGATTTGAGGCTACAGAGCAGGCACACCAGCAGTTACAAGATGCAGTGCCATTTTGGGAACTAAGCCTCAATCTTCTGCAGCTGCGTGTGCCTCCAGAGCCACAGGGTGACCGACTGGAAAGCCAGGCAGTTTATCGCAGCTACACGACTGATGTACGCCACTCTTCAGGACACCCAAACATCTGTTCCTCTATAAAACCAACGATGGTAATAACAACGGCCGACTTACACCTCTAACAAGGCTTATAACCTCATGCAAAACAAACAAACGCGATCCTTCCGCTTCTAAGCCAACATCCACCTGACAAATACCTACTGGCACCATTTCCTCTCCATTCAACCTGAAAAACCCCTCAAGCATGGGGAAGCAAAGGTGTATTAGTAAAGTTATAAGCTAAAGCCCAAAACGGGTTATCCCTTTCTGGACGCAGATACCACACACACAGAGCCCGTACTAAACGTAAGGCTCAGTAACAACAAACAGCACCTCCAGCTAGCATCAGGTGAAAACCCCAACAGGCGCAGCCCACTGCAGTGGCCGCCGAGACGGGGACACGGCTGCCCGCGGGCCTCGGGGCCGGGGGCGTGCAGGAAACC
>NW_008598204.1:0-31705 GCF_000691845.1 Merops nubicus
TATGATTCTATCACTAATGCCTGGGTTGAACTCTGTTCACAGTTCATAAAGTTCAAAGTTGTTATGAAAATGTTGATCCATTATATGTTATTTATATATAATGAAGTATACCTTCTTTTCAATTGCAAGTAAAGTATAGATTTTAGAATGAAATTTCTTTTTTTTGCATACATTAACAAGTTCAAAAATTTCTAATGTGTATATGACATTTTCTTTTTCTGAAAGAAAAAAATATCACTTACTCACTACACATATTTATGAAAAGTGGCATAAATGCACTCAAAGCATAATATTTTTTTTTACCTGAGCAGCTAGTCAGATAATTTTTTTTTTTTTTCAAATAATATTCAGAAAGCTGTACATATGCTACTGGTTAATGCACTGAAAATTACATTTCAGAGACAAATTATGAAAAGTGATGCACTTTCAAGGAAATATTCATAACTGATCAGGAAATAAAATTTAGAGATCTGAGAACAAACTTTACATTTTCAATACAGCTAGATAAAATGCCAGAAGTTTGAAATATGGATGAGAGGAAAAATAAGTTAGACAGTCCCAGCATTGTCTTGAGAATCATTGATCTTTAATCAGTAACTTGTAACATCTGCTGAAGTAAGACAAATAACTTTCAGATAAAATAGTGTTATAGTACAGAGAGGTCAGCTTTCCTCTATAAACAGTTAGATTAGGCCATTTTGATTCCATCTAAGGTGATTTAAGTCTTCTGAACAATTTAATTTTGCTGCTCCAAGGGGCAGGGCCTTGACCAAGGGAAAGCTAAAATGAGAGCAGACGTGACAGAGGAGAAGGGAAGGCAAGACCAGAAAAGCAGGACTGCAGCAGGGTGGGAAGGGAAGACTGTTCTTTAACATCAGAATACCACCTACCACTAATAGAGATGATTCATTATTACTTTGCTACATAAAATTCTGGACACCTACTGGGAATGAATTATACCTGCAAAATTATACTTTCAAAATGCCAACATTTGCATTCAAATTCACTGTATCTGTGGACCTGTTACTTGAAATAACACAATTTCATATTTAGAAATACGTATTTAGTGTATGTAGTAAAATGGTGAACAATACCAACATAGATTTTTCCTATTCATTTTCTATTACTTCATGATCCCCTTCCAAAACTGGCATTTTAAAGGATCAAAAACTAAATGTTGTTGTAGGCTTCTGTTGCCTTCTAAATTGACGTTCAGCAGAGCTTAAACAAATTGTGAATTAACTAAAACATTGACCTACATTACCTTGCCAGAAAAAAAAATGCACCAAAAAATATGCCTTGAATATACAGGAAAATCCAAATAAGTTACAGCTGTAGTAATCAATTTCCATTTGCAGTGGGATTTCAAAGCACTATTTAAGTGACTACAGGCCACATCAATCTCAGGGATGGAAACTAAGGGTCTTTTTCAGCAGAGTATTCAGGGTAGTATTTTTCTTCATGCCTGCCAGGTCTCTTAAATGTGAACCTTCATGGAAACTCTAATGGTGTTACCATTTCTCACATCTCTGCAGTATCACACTCCTGTAGAAGGCAGTAAGAAAAAAAATCTTCTGAATTAATCCAAATTATATCAACCCAAATATATCCATTCCCTTACAGCTTTGCTTTGCATATACTTGATCTAACTAAAAAGGCTTTTGGACACAAAAACCCCTTCATCTTTTCATGAATTTTGTATTAATCCCATTCTTCAAGTGATTCAACATTAAAGCCTTTTAGAACTCTGAATATTAGAAAATATGTATACTTTTAAAAAAATAAGTGAAGAGATGACTTCCCATTGGTTCCTCCAGGAAAATTTCACAAGAGATTGTATTAAGCTCTAAAATTACCAAAAATATCTCAATTTTTTTTTTTTTTTTTTTTTTTAAGACACAGTGACACATGGCTGTACCCATATACTTGTGTTACAGCTTGTGTTAGAGACAAGGATGTCATGTGGTACAGTGTTGAACTCTTTGCAGAAGCCCAGGTAGATGCTGACAACTGCTCTTCACCTATCCACCAATGCTGTAACTCCATCATAAAAAGTCATCAGATTTCTCAGACACAATTTGCACTTGGTGAAGCCATGTTAGTGCCCACCTAAAAAAAAATCCTAGAACACATCAAAGTACGGATGCTTCTCCCAGGAGTTAAACTAACATGAGTTACTTTGGGGTTTCATTCTAGAGGCTCTTTCCTTTATGGTTTGGCATTTTTATTTTTATTTTTGAGTGAATTCCTTTCTTTTCTATGAAAAACAGAATTACCAAAATAAGTAGTTTATTCCACAAACTGGCTGTTGAAAAGTAACAATGCTGAGACTCATAATAAATAATGAAATTCAATAGTAAAATTGCTACTAAAAAAATTGTTACTTGAATATGCCTTTGAAGGTACTGATTAGAGTTTTCCCAAATTAATAAGATTTTCAAGTTATTTTTGATCTCAGATCCATCTTTCTGGAATGTTTTCATAATTTCATTGAAAATTATATCCTTTAATAAAATGTTTCAAAAGCTTATAGCAACATTTGTACATTCAATTTAATTCTCTGATTTCTTCATAGCAATTTCTGTTAAGGTAAATTACATTTGTACTGAACTGCAAATGCTTAATCTTTAAAATCTTCAAAGTTTTTCAATAATGTTATACTTAGAATTCCATGAAAATATTAGAACATGGTGACATTACAAATTTAATTCTATATGAAGAAACAGTAAGACAATGTGAATTTGTTTGTGTTTTGCTCTTGAACAACACTTATGGAAGTATTTAATACTATGTTGCAAAATCCAGGTGAGACTGAAAGCTCTACTTGTATGGAAATGGCTATTAAATTTTCTATTTTTTTTCACTGAGAAAGCTTTATTAAGCAAAAATACATGGCAAATAAGGCAGATAGCTTTATTTGCCCTCTTGTTTGAATGTGATTATACAAAGCTAAAAACCCACTCCTATTGTGCACAGAACATAAATACATATCAACAAGTGTGGAATGCAAAAACATCTAGTGATAGAAAATAAGATGTTAACAGAATCTCAAATACCACTGTGCATTAATAACTAAAATGCACTGAAATTGCATCTAAGGATCTTGACTGTGAGACAGAAGCTTGTTTTGCTGGTTGTTGCACAAGGAACAACAAAGCTTGACAGCTTAATCCTGAAGCTTGACAAACACAGACTTTCTAGTGAGCATTCACATTGTGGTGGTCTCCTAAGCATTCTACTTGCAGCTTCACCACAAGTGAAAATCAGAAGTAGTGTGACAACATAGTAGAGCAGACCTGTATTTTGAGAAACAATCTACAGTGAAATCCAGTTGCTATTTTTATGCTGTTTTACGTTCTATCAGAGAGCATTTTTCCAATGTCAATGTGTAGCATAAAAACTGGGAATATACTTAGCTTTGAATCACCTTTCCTTGCCTCTTTGCAGCAAGTGCAGGCAAGCTGTTTGTTGGAACCCAAAGCCCTTAACATACTTTCAGCTCAGGAAACAGATATGATATATGGCTGCTCACACTCCTCCTCATCTGTTGCTATGGCATTTTGCCTGCTCACAAGGTGATTGGACAATTTTGTCATGGAAGTCTGCACCTAAGATCCAAAGCTCTCCTGTGGCACAGTTCTGACTCTGCCATCTGTTTTGCATGACATTTGACAGATACAGGGATGAATGAATGAGAAGGCAATACCATGTCATGGGTTTACTTATTTTTCCTCATTAGCTGACATTTTCTATCACCTTTCTTACACCTGTTACTTGGAAAAATGTGGAGGAAAAGAAAACTTAAATAGAAAATAAAAATTATCCTCCTTCAAGTTATACTTTAGTTTCTAACTGAAGAAACTCAAACAAGTCACTAAAGAGAGACTAATAGATATCATCATACATGTAACAGCTCTAAGCACCCTTCAGGAAGCAATAAAAAAAACCCTGACAAAACTCTTGAGTTCCCAACAATCTGTGGTGAGTTCTGCACTGGTACGCTCTTGCTAACACATACTAAATAATGTTAAACAGCTGTGTGGAAAAAAAAAATAATTCAGAACAGAAAGCAATATGAAATCTTTCTGAAAGAGAAGTGTTGGGGGATAAATGGAAGAGATTCTTGTAATCAGATTTTTCTGGGAGGCAGGGTTGCAACATTTTTTAGAAGAATTTTTAAAAGGAGTAAACGAATGGCAGCAGATTAAGTTAAATTAAACAAAAAATTAACAAGTATGTGTCAGCCAACTCTACCTTCAGGCATTTGGGCAGCGGTAAAATGTTTGCTTCTTACTGTAGAAAAGAGAAGGAATGAAAAAGATGCTACCCTTCATTGAAAGATGGAAACGGCGCTGACTGAACTGCAAAATGTTCAGAAACATTCTGGTTTCTGGTTTTTACTAGGTATGCCAAAGAATCACAGATTTCTTTCCCTCTCTCACAGCTCTTTTAAGATAGTTTTTCTACTACATTAAGGACAAAATAGGTATGAGCATCTGAATAATATCCCATTTGCCTTTATATAAGAACATTACAAAGACATCTATTGCAGTTTTGAAGGCCTTCAGTAACAATTGCTACTTCTGAGTATACTCTAAACCACAACCCTGATGAGAATTTCCTGACCCTTTCAGATTCCCAAATATTCTCACTGTAGGGACTGAAATGAAGACACAAATGTTTTTCTCTCTGCAGGCAGGCACATCTTTCCACCTCCCTATGTGGTAGAGTTCTTATGTTACCAAAGGATATGTCTGCAAATCAGAGTATAGAGCCATTTCTTGGGTCCAGATGAAGTGTTATTGCAATGCAGCAGCTCCCAGCAATGTTTGAGAGAACAGCTATTATGATGAAGCTAATATAACTAGTCCTCCAAAGAATAACCTCATTTCTAAATTATTTACACGTTATTTTTTTTTTTCTCCCCATGCTGTTATGCATTTGAATTTTTTTTTTCCTTTCATTTATAGCAGTACACACTGTGTCTGAGATTTTCAAAGCCACAAATCTCTTCGGTGGCTTTGAAGATCTAAACCTAATCTTTTAGTTTATGCTCATTTATAGTGGATTTGCAATGGAAGATACTCTTTCATTCCAGCAGGCAGCTTATGCAAATTAGTTTTCCTTATCAGATGCCCATCCTTCAGTATTGCCATAAATTAGCAGAGTAGATACTATGAAAAATGTCCTTAGTTAGTAATGATAATAGGCAAAAATGGAGACAGCCTTTCTTTGCTATAAGATGTTACAGAAATTACATAATCAATGCATTTACTGCAAAATATTTCTGGTGGTACAATGGCTTATTATATATTAGTATAATGAAAATAAGAGATTTGATTAGTATTTTTGTATGAAAAAGCTGTAGTACATTTTATGTTAAATCAGTGCTGCAAAACATGGTAACGTATACTGAGAAATGCAAAGAATGACACACACTGTGAGAAGAGTAGTTGCATGTTGTTTCTAAGCAATACAACATCAAAAACACATGACTTCTTTAAAGGAAAAATCTCATTCATGGGTTTTTGTTTTTTTTTTTTTTTCAGTAGGTCCAGGGTCAAATGAGTGAGAAATCAACTTGCAGTAAACCAACAGCTGCTCAGCACCATCTAAAAAGTCCTCCTAAGTTTGGGACTGTTGTGGGCAAAAATTTGTTTTCACAGTTAAACTTGGCAATTTCTCCTTGAGCTATTCTCCAAGAATCACTATTGGAAACCTCTGTCCAACCCACTGACTAGTACTTCCAAAACATTTTACGGTCTTCTCCAAGCCCCTTATCCAACTTTTAATTCTTGTATTATTCACCACCTTAAACAAAGAGTACTCTCCTATACTTTATACAGTTTATTATATCAGATGTTACTATATAAAAAATGTCTACATCAGACCTTCTATCTTGATAGATAAACCTAATTACCCTATTATTGCTCTTCTAAAAAAGTCATTAAAAGGGAACACTGAATTAGCCTGACATTTCCTGCATTGGAATCAAATGTACCTCCCTTTCTCTCTCTCTCTGTCTCTCTTTCTCTGTCTCTCCTCTCTCTGATTTTAGGTTTAGACAACATGTCCATCAAACTTTTTGTAGTACTGAAGTCATACTAAGGAGATGGAGCATTGTCATTCAACTTTTTTTTTTTTTTTTTCATATTGGGTCCATGTTTCCTTTTTCCAGTCATTAAAGTGGCATTGGCACATCCATTAAAATTATGTTTTATATCCATTAAAAATTGTCTTGTGGATTTATGATCTCATGTGCTGTTATTTTCCAGTAGATATTATCTAGGCTTTCTGATTTCAGTACAGAATATAAGTTAAATTTTGATCCAACTTGGGAGAGAAAAATCTCTATTATCATACTCATGTAGTACTACTAACCTCAAATACATCATCAGCATCTTTATAAAAATTGGCTGAAATATTTATGCACTATTTGGAAGATGCTTAAATTTTCCTCAGTGTCTAACTCGGCTTTAGTATAAGATTTCTGTTTTGTTTTTTTGTTTTGTTTTTTTTTTTTGCTATGTAACTGTAATGGTTTGAAACCTGCCACTCCTGGTGGTAGAGATTTCAGATCTAAAACCAGGAGTGAGCCTGAATGAAAGGGGTGGAGACCTGTTCTATTCCCACTCCCCTCTTCCTGTCTTCGGGACTTCCTGCTGGGGTCTATAAAGTGGAGAGAAGACACGCCTCTCCCCTCTTCCTCTTCTCCTCTCTCTCCCCTGGGGTCCTGGCAGGAGACACGCTGCTCTGCTGCTGTTTGCTGCTCCCTGTGCTGCACGTGGCCGTGGCCATCTTGGGACCTGGGCCTGATCTACAGACTCGTTCCCTGCCTCCATCTACATCCAAGGATTGTGCATCCACCTCAATCCAGCGAGATCCAGCACTGGAGAGCCTCAGCTTCAATCCAGAGAGATCCATCACTGGAGAGCCTCAGCACAGTGTTTGGGTTTTGTATTTTTGGAAGTTTACCCTTCCTTGCTTTGTTGTTCCTATAATCACTTTACCCTGTTAAACCCCTACCCTTCTTCCTTTCTGTTCCCTGTTAAACCCCTACCCTTCTTCCTTTCTGTTCCCTGTTAAATAATATAGTTCATTTTGTTAACTTTTCACTTGGTGCAAAGCTTTCATTACCCCTGCCTTCCTTATTTACCTCTCTACCTGGGGAAACTAAGGGATAAGGGAGAGGGAGCACAATTCTGCCTTCTAACTGGGACAGTAACCTTTCAGTGTTTTCCCCAAATACTTCCACATGCTTCTTGACATTTGGTTAAATAAAAAAAAAAAAGGTTATTAATCACATAGCTTACAATTCCCACAATACAAAGGATAGTGCTGCAGAGACTATTTTAAACACATAAAATCTTAATCTTGTAACTCTAATTGCCATACCATAGATTCCAGCAAGGGAAGGTGTATTTTTTTTGCTTTGTCACACTGTTTTTTTTATATTAAGTACAGAAGAAAGGAAAAACCTCCTTAGGGGCTACAGTTGATGCAAGTTTCTGATGTCAGATTAGCAGCCTCTCTGGATTTATGTAGTATTAGCTGATATCCATTGGTTGTTAATTACTAGCTGGGGTCTGAAGGACAACTCATTCCTTAAATGAAGCAATCTGCAAAGCAGCCTGCAGAACTGCACATCCAGTGCCATAACCCTGTGCACTGCCTTACTCCTCATGTTGGCCTAGGGACACTGTGAGCTTTTTATCCTTTCTAAACAGTTACTTCTCTGTTTGTACTCCAATCTACAGTGTATCTTAGAGAAAAATGTTTCTGAAGTTTTCTGTTTCTACTGTTGACATGTATCATTTAAGCTTGTTCCATTCAGTGACCCTGTTTATCCTTCCTTCTTTGAATCTTCAAATCTCTGAAATCTCACTGCATACTTTTCAGAAGTCAAATTTTCCCTATAGTTGATATTCATTGACAACTATGCGTGGTATTTTAACCATGATGTTTCATCTTGGATATGCCAAAGAGAATGTCAGAAGTTATCCCAGGATAAAGCATTGGTATAACAGTGAAAAGGAGATCTGGTATATCATGAAACTTTCAATAGTTCAAGAGATAAAAGGAAAAAAGAAGATTGGGAAATAACTGACTTCAGAAGTGTTGACACTGCTGCCTACAGAAAGTATTAACTTAAGAAATCAGATAGTGCTAAGTCTTTTGGGTAAGTAGACCCTGTGTTTGCAAACTGTAAATCTACACTTGACTCCAAACCCAAAAAAATACAACAGAGTTAAAGAAATATGCCAAACTGCTGATACAGTTTTAGTTGCTCCTATTCTCTATGTACACAATCTTAGAAAGGAGGAACCACTACCATTTCCACACAAGGTCTCAGCACTTGTGAAAATGGAAGGGGACAGCTCCTTTGTTACGAGCTCATACCATGCAAACACCAAATTCAGTGGAAATATCAAAACATAAATGATATTTCATTGAAGCATTTAGTAAAGAAGGAAACAAAAAAGACAGGCAGTTGTTAAGAGGGAAAAACAAATGAACAACAGTAAAATAATTAGGTCATGCAAATATCTTAACAGTTTCACTCTTAAAATATCTCTGCTAAACCAGACAGTGTATCCTTATTGTACTGCATTAACCCTGACAGATGGACGAACGAAGGCATACAAAAACTAAGCCTAACTCTAAATGACAGTACAAAATCGATACTATAGTCAATACAGCTTCAGAGTACATCAAATTAACTGAGTATATTAGTTAACTGTGAATTCACATATGGAAGTGAGTCAGGGAGACGGGGAGAAAAAGAGTGTGAATTGTTTCACGCTGATATACATGCCTACATAAAGTAGACAAATTGAGAATTAAGCTGAATTAAAAAAAAAAAAAAGGCAAAAAGCTGAAACACCACAGAGAAATTATTTACTTATGCCAGCATTAGCTAACAGATCCATGAGCAATTTGAAATAACTACGAAAAGACACACTGTTATCATTTCAGTTTCCTGAGGCAACTAATGTGATTTAGAAACACTTAGACTTTTTCCCTTAATCTTGCTACAGAAAACAAGAAGTAGTAAACACACCATTTTAGAGTGTTTTGTAGCTATAGCTAAACTCAGGGAGATAACCAATATTCACTTGCCCATGCTTCATCCCTACGCTGCCAAGTCAACACACTTATTTTTGTACCAAGATTCAGATTTTCCCTTTCCCCTGCCTACTGACTGCTCTTCTGACAGTAAAGGTTTTCCAATGCTTCAGCCACATGAGCTGAGTCTCAATCATATAACACTTTACAGACTTCACTGATGTGGCAGTGACCGTGAAAAACAAACCACATGCATGAATAGGTGTGGATTTGCCTCCAGCTGAACCCCTTCTGTCCCTGAGGATGTGAGCCTCCAACTCTCATCATTCACAGCCATTTGGCTGTTTCCTCTTTTTTTCCAAAGAAAAGGCAACAGGCCAGCTGGAAGGCTCTCAGGATTGGGATCTAGTCTACTGGCAGCAGGACACACACATGTAGGTTATATTTTAGATGGAGGTATTCTTCAACCCTTCCACTGTAACAGCAATACATTAACATATTCCAGATTTGTTGGAGCAAAGAGCAGGAGCACATCTCTCTGTACATTAGCAATTGAACCTGCAACTGGGAGAGCAAAATCCAGAGTTCTGGTCACTGATCCAAGTCTAATTCTGTGTTTTATATTAAACTGCCACTGGCTCCTCTTATGCTGAAAAATTACACGGAAAGTAAGTCATATTCAAATGTCTGCATGGACTTTATATCTGCTGCAAAAGCCTGCTAAATGGTCTGGCTTATGGCTATGGATGGCTGGATGTCAGTTTTCAAGTGGTGACATTTACAGAAATTGATAATCATAAATAAGAAAAGGCACCTACTACCCATCATATTTTTTTCCTGTGGGCAATAACAACAGTTCTTTAAGTCTTCATTCACTCTTTGTTTCTATTACTAACACCGAGCATGCTAATTTACCACACCAGAGCTGAAAAAAAATGTTTGCAGGTGCCACAAACACGGCGGTGAAGTCAGGAGAGACTAGTAATATTGAAAAAGAGTGAAAAGTACACATCAGGTGCTCCATAAATTTGTTATAAAACCCATTACTAATTGTTATTTATTAATAAAGTTATAGCTTCTATTCAACAAATTCCATTAAACTATTACATAAAACATTAAACCCTACACTATAGTAACAATAGGAATCACATCTACTCTCATGAAGAAAAACAATCGGTCCTTAACATCTTTATTTTGTACCTTAATACTCTATGTTATAGCCCAAAGCAGAGCCCAGACATCTTGTATTTCTCAGGTTAACATCAACATATATGGACAGCTGCACAGATGTCTAGACATAACAATTTCAGAAAACTAAACATGTAAATCTAAGATAGGTCTCACACAGCATAAGTGTCCATGATGTACAATACTCTAACTTGTGAAAGACAACTTCATTAATCAGACAACTGGCTTCATGAGGCACTGTGCACTTTTGTATCATCCAGGAGTTTCTCAAAAAAGGTCTCGCCCATGTAAGAGGGAAAAAGATTTTCTGTATTGATTTTGTGTCCCTTGCTGATGGTGTTCATGGGTTGTATGCACAACCAGAGAATTTGCAAAGCTTTTAGAGGATTTGGGGAGAGAAGGAAAGAAGACAACATCATCCATGAATTGCACTGTGAAATATTTCTGGCAGTCTTAGTGAGGAAATAGTCTTACTCTTCCATTCCACTTCATGATGCAAATGTTGCTTTGGGGCAACTTCTTAAATACATTTGCCAGATCTGTCAGAGACTTACAGGAAAGCCTCCTCTTTCAGTCCACCTCCCATTGTCTTACAATATAGTGAAATAGTCCTTGCTCACCTCAGCATCAGTATCAGGCTGATCCATTAATCCAGACTAAAATGTCAATGGTTTACAAGCATCATTGGAATTATTGCAAGTGCCTTACAGGTAAAGAGTAACATATTTAACCCAGAAAGAGCCAAAAAAAAGGGCCCTGTGATAGGAATATACATTGTAATAAAACAATTAATATTTTTAGAGATATTTTGTACAACAATGTAATAAAAATTTCATATCAATGTATTTGCTCCAAAAGTAACTGAAATATCTGTCTGGGAGCTAGGATTCCATTGCCCAGTAAGATGATCATCACAAATGCTGCTATCACTAAAAGTGATAGCAACCTGAGGACAAATGTATCTTCGTACATTTATTTTCCTCCTTTTAGTATTTCAGCCAAATGCAAACCTTTCCAATAGCACTACTCTTTTGAGGATTTTCTGTGGTTTTAAGACTGTATTTTATCAAGACCTTAAATTAAGGATTGTGTCACAGAGCTTGGGAAGTGCTGACATTCCTATGGCACAAATAAGTAAAACCTGATCAGACCTACAGGTATCAAAGTGAAACTTCAGGTATTTTTTAAAATATAAGAAAAGTACTTATCCCTTCTGGAGAAACAAAACAAAACAAAACAAAACAAACAAAAAAAAACCCTGAAGTACTGTCACAATTCCAAGTATAATTTATGTGCATAAATTTTAGTTTAGACTAATACAGAGACACTGATAATCTTAGTCTCCTGGACTTATATTGGTTGTGTTTCCTTGATTCATTATCTGTTTTTCATAAGCACAGGCATAATAGTAATCGCATAGCTTGGAGCTTAACACAAGTTTGGAACGAGCTAAATACAGCTGCAGTTTTGGAGGTTCCTGACAGCTACTTTCCACTCTGCCTGTGCCCTTCTCCAAACTCTCTCACTGACTGCATCTAACACAAGGGAACTTTACACTTTATCTTGAAAGTACTTTCAGGTTTTGCTACTTCCAGCTGAATAAGAGCTTTCTTTCATATCATACACCATGCCTCAGTACATGAGATTACTTTTAATATTACCTAAAAAATATTTCAGCCTCTTTAATTCTGACTATACAGATTCATATCCTGCAGGTATATACATAATGATGATCCTTAATAAATGTGTGTCATCTTCCACTAGTAGAAGTTACATAAATTGAGCTAAGGTGACCTTGAGCTGAGATCTTGGTAATACTGAATGCCCAGTCCCTACTGAATTGAAATCTTATATGATCGGGTCCACTACATACTATAAATTTAATTTTAGTTCAATTAAATTCTAAACTAGTTGCCAGGGTAATGAAGTTTTCTTTTGCAAAGTCTTTCAGTCAATTCAGATCCTGCTGACTCCCAAGTAGACATCCACAATCACATCTATGAAAATCAAATTCCTTTTTCTGATGGTTCTGATGCTTTCATTTTGTTCACTGATGGGGATATTCTTGCTATAAAGTCATGTTTTGGCTTACATTCCCTTCATTTTCCTGGAAAATTTCAGTTGTACTTTTCTCATCCTATTTAAGAAAGAGCTGTTAAAAATGTGCTTTATTTAACCTTAATAACAATAAAAGTGTTGGGAGTACCTGAAGTCATATGTCAGTCTCTAAAAAAAAACCAAAAAGAAGGTAACAGTTTGTACCTTCTAACATGTTAGCCAATGTCACATGAGCTCAGAGTAAATAAAAGCCAACAACCCTGAGGTTATCACTAACCTTCAGATCTCCTTCTTATTTAGAGATAGATCTGATTTTAGGGGGAGGGAAAAGTAATTTAGGTCTCCAGAGACCTACATTTAATTAGTTTTTAATCCATTCTACACCCAATGCCTCAGAGGCTGATTTCATCTTTAAATACATCTAATTGGATGTGTTTTAATTGAGAAAGTCTACAACACACGTAATAGAGCTACCAGAAGTTGAAGTACAATTTTGTATTTTAATGTGTTTATATTTAATTTAAAATTCAGTAAACAGGGTTTCACTTTCTGCTGGATTAAATTGGTGAAACACAATTAACATCAAAGGGACGGTTCACAGTTTGTAGCATATGTTTAAGTCTTGGATGAATAGAGTCTAAGGACACCTGCAGAGCATTATTATAATGTAAATAAAAAGAAAATATTTCATATTCCTTCTGCAACACCTTTGAAAAGTTCAATTTAATAGTGGGAAGGAAAATTGTTTTGCTGTTCCTTCATTTGATTGAATTAGTAATCATGAATTAAATTCTTAATTTTGAATTAAAATATTAAATTATGGTAAAAAATGTATATTTATTTGAGTAGAGGAAATAAACTGTGTTTGATGAAATGCGTGCCTTCGTCCTGCTAATTCTATATGGAAAAATTTCAGAAGTACTGACAGTGCTAAATATTCCAAGTGAAACTAAGCTTCTGCAATACATATTATACCACCTGAAAAATTTTCTGCATTTCAGCAGCTCATTAAATTGTGCATTAAACTTCCAAAAACTATATGCCATCAGTCCCTTCAATGTCACTCCATGTGAAAAAACATTTATAAGATGTGGGCCTAAATTACGACCTGAATAACTACATAAGTCAAGTAGACATATATTTGCTTTTTAAACACAAATTTGCCCACTTTACTTGTCAGATTAGAAAACCCTTTGGAATAATCTGGAAAAACTAAAACACATTATTGGAAAGTTTTTAGTGTTGGTGATTTTGCAACTAAAATTTTATGAACAAATATACAAATAATTTAAAATGTGTACATCACAAATATCTACACAAATAAAACAATTTTAACTTCAATTAAAAATTAGTCCTTAAAAAGATTATTAGTTTAACTATTTTGTAATACAGTCCAACACTCAAAATGTCTCAAACTCCATTTTCTGCCAACTCCACTTTTCAGTATTTACATTGGGCTATAGTCTTATTGAAATACCTTTTTGTACAGACAAAAAGACTCTATCTGATGATGTTAACTGGCTTCCGTTGTTTATTTGTGAAAGCAAAGGTGTGTACCCTTCTGCTGTAACAAATCTGGAAGTTGTGTCCAGAAATGGGTTTCTCATCTGCACACCTGTCTCTTTTTTCATCGTGAACATCTCTAAAGAATTTGAGTACATATTTTTTTACACTCAAGAAATAAATATCTACTGTCATCAGATTAAAATAACTACCAATTAGCACTGTGGATCTGGATAAAAACAAACAAGAGGAAGCTTTTCCTTCTAAACCATTCACGAGTTTGTGATTTTCCAACATGTTTCTCTCTGTTCCCTCTCTCTCCTCATTCCCTCCATCTTCCCATTCTCTTTTTCACATTCACCCCCCCCTTCTAGTCTCTGTTTCATATTTAAAGTTAACACAGGTATACTCACCTATACATCACAATCTGCAGGTCAACGTACCTTCAGCTGCTTTAAAGATGCTGTTTCATTAGAAATAGGCAGCTTCAATGCTGCCTAGTTTGGCATGCTGTTTAACACACAGAAACAGCAGAGACAATGCTTACTTATTTCCCTGAAGGAGAATTATTCATTGTAAAAATATCTGTGTGAAGCAGGAAGAAGTGCAGTTATTACACACTAGCTCTGAGTTCAATTTAAACCCCAAAGTAATGGCAAAAAGGTTGGGAACTTACACAAAAAGGACAAAAGAAGGATCAAGGACCAATTACTGGCAGCAGCTTTGTGAAGAACTTTGTTGAACATGAGATCATAATCTTAACTGAACAAGAATTAGGATGAATATTGCCTTGATAAAGATATCTACAGCTCATCTAAGTACACTCACAAAAATGAAATGAGAAAATTCAGAAGAAAACTAACAAAGTTGCACAAACTGCAATAGTAGTAAAATTCAAATGGTAGATTGTGTTAGAGTAAGTGTGGTTTTCCATCTATAAATATTCTGGGAACTTTGCACAGAAACAGAAGAATTTAAATAACTTGTTAGTTTGGGGAAGTAAAACAGAGAACTGGTGATTATCTTCAGTTATACTTTTGCTTCTAAGCACAGTTTTATGGCATGTTTTTTTGACATATATATGACTTTATGAGATAATGTAAAAATGGATGTGAGTCTATAGTACATAATGCATGGGAGTAGAATCTATTATCTGCACAATGCAGACACATGATCACTCAGGCAGGCATGAGTGTTCTAGACTTGTGCCCAATGATGCTACATCTTCCTGCTGGAAATATCTAATGAAAGTTTGAGCTATTCAGAGTAAATCTGGCCAAATAGCATGACACAGAAGCATACCATTGCCATATTTTAAAACAGTGGCAGTTGTGAATATTTTTCATGACACTTTTCCTCTGCTAAGTGTCCTTTAATTCTCTGACTGGATTTCCTAGATTTCTGTGAATGTCACTGAATAAATCAGGACACTAAACCACGCTATCTGAATTCCTGCCACAAAATTAACTGCCAATAATGAGTAGTGGAGACTGCTTTGTAGTAAAATAGACAGATGGTCAGTTAATCTCAGGCCTTGGCAAAAGCCAAAAGAGAATGGTAATAAAGAATAAAATAAATGAACACATCAAATCCAGTTGTCTCAGTTTGGATATGAAAATGAAACTCTATTCATGTTATTCTTGTCCAAATACCATGAGTATATTACAACAAATAGAATTTCCCAGGGAAGAATTGGCAAAAGCCAGAATTAAACTGTTCATATTGCTCTGGTAATTGCCAAGTAGGATTGATAAAAAATGTTGAAACCAGGGACATACTTTAATGGAAGTCCTGTTTTAAAATTTAAGTATTCTCTAAAAACTTATTGATGTGCTACAAACTATAAAACTAGAATTAATTTCATTTCCAAGAAGGTTTAAGACAAAAAAGATCTGTGATATTAAATATATAATATTTGTAAAAACTGCAAACAAGGCAGTGATTTAATAATTTTATTTACATGAAATGAGTTTTCAATTCATGGAAATGTTGATTTAAAATACTGAAAAACACCAAAATGGAAAAAAAAAAAAATTGTTGCAAATATTTTGAAATTGAAGTGTGACTTTCCATAATGTCAGCTCAACATACTGAAGGTCTTCCAATATCTGAAGAGGCTTACATGAAAGCTGGAGAGAAACATTTTACAAGGGCTTGTAGTGATAGGATGAGGGGTGGTGGGTTCAAACTGGAAGAGGGGAGATTTAGATTAGAAATGAAGCAGTTGTTCTTTACTACGAGGGTACTGAGACATTGGAACAGATTGACCAGTGAAGCTGTGGATGATCCATCACTGGAGGTGTTCAAGACCAGGTTGGATGGGGCTTTGAACAAGTCTAGTGGAAGGGGGTCCTGCCCATGGCAAGAGGGGTGGAACTAGATGATTTTTAAGGTCTCTTCCAACCCAAACCTTTCTATAATTCTATAATTCCATTCCCCTCCTTTGATAATACTTGATAATAACCCCAAAAAGTAGTTCAGAGTGAAGTTAAACTATATCCAAATCATATATTTTCTTCATGAAGTAAAGTTCATAGTCTCACAACAGATTAAATGCTTCTCAGATAAAGAGTTTGTGACATGTATCTACCATCTATCATTCCACACAACAAAGGAAAATGATTAATTTTTTTTTATCTCTGATGAGATTTTAATTATTAATGTCAGTGACAAATACTTGCTACACTTACGTTTAAAGCCAGAAATAAGATTATAAAACTATAATTTTGGTGGTTTTTTTACAGTCCCAAATAAGGAAAATCAATCTTACAAAAACTGGAACAGCCAAATGCATAATCAGGTAGACAAATGGAGATAAAGACAAAGAAATGAGTCACACACAAAAAGTTCAAAGCAACAAAACCCACATAGAAAACCTCATACGAGGCCCTGTACAAAGCTTTTGAAGACCAAAATAGCTGTAGTCTACCAATAGCACAGAAAAATGTTAAGAGGAAAAGATTTATACATCAGTTTGGCATTTTGGGGACAATAAGTTGTTTTTAAAATGGGACTTATTCCCAAAGCATAGAAATCATCCCATCTGTCAACCAGGAAGAAACATGACATCAGGAAGAAACCAAGACTTTAACATAACAGACAATTCCATATGAACAATCAGAATTTAATATTTGCATATCGAGTGTTCTGCTTGCTGTCTTTGGAATAAAGATTTGAGGTTGAAAACTTTCATAAGAAAAAAAGAAATATCCTTTAAAATTAACAGAAAAAAAATTAATAACCAAATTTTGAATTGGATTGGTTAACTTAAGAGCTAATGAGACCAGAAGTAAATGGAAAACCCCTCATATGATTATTGAAATATGCTGAAGAAATTCTTCTGCCAGGTGGTACACACTATTGCTTAGGAATCTAGACCAAAAAAAAAAAGGAAAATAAAATCCTGGGAAATACTTTTCAACAAAATATATTAAAAGCTCAGTCAGGATGACAGAAGAAATCTGTCTTTCATGAGGATTTTGTTAGCAATGACACTTCTTTCAAATTATGCAACACAGAGATGTAAAGGGGAAATGGAAGGAGAAAGAATAATTATTATAAAATATGTGCAGAACTTACATCCTCTTTACATTCATTGGTGAGTTGGCTAGATTATAAATTAGAATTCAATCATGACTGATTTTACATCTGCTGTTGGGAGACCTGTATTCCAGGTAGATTCACAGGAGGAAAAAAACCCAAAACACAAACCCAAGAACACACATTGTTCAATGCTGGTGGTACAGTCTTTTCTTCCTAGCTTAAACTTATAAATTCACGATGCATTCCTAATTGGCCAATGGATCATTAGGTTTAAGTAGTCATCTGATTTGAACCAGCATCAGACTCCCCTGGAATCCAAGAAACAAGAGTGAGGATTCTGTCCCCAGGTTTGCTATGGACCATCTTTTGATTGTTTTTCCATTTCTCAATATCTTCAGAAAAGTGTGTGCTGATGAATGCTGTAATGCACAACTACTACTAATGAAATAAAACCCAGGAAACAAATCTCATCAGTTATTGTCAGCTGGTTGGGTTTTTTTTTTTTTTTTTGTTTTGTTTTTTAGCTTTTTTTGGGGCTTTTTTCCCCCTATTTTAATATGAAAAGGGTTTACACTAGGACAGTGTGAAAATTTGCAGCATTTGAGGCTTTCCTATTAAAAATCAAATATATTTTTTTTTTCCCAGAAGTTTGCCTGACAATGTCATTCAAAAGGCACAGCTGGAATCATAGCTCTATGTGTAACAACAACAGGCAGGCTCTCACGGCTTGTGTTTTTCTTCTTGTTTTGTTATATTTCTACTTCTTTTACCCTATATTGTACCAGGCAAATCAACCAGTTGCATCTGTCATTAAGGATATAACACAAGGCTCAGAAAAACCAAACCAGAACAGCTAACCACCCCTCCTGGGACCAAAGGAAACAACAATTTCCAAACCACGTAAGCAGAGTTAGATAGGCTTCATCTCACTCAGCTGCTTTAAAGAAAAAAAAACATAATTGTAAACAAAGACATTGAAGAGGAGAAAAGTCATCCCATCAAGAGGATGGGAATCAAATTTTACCCATTTAAGTGTTACACATAGAAAGTTTAATGAAAGAGTCAAGGCACATCTTTGCAGGGGAGCCTGACCCAGAGCCATTATACTTTAAGTTTGGGCCCAAATCAACTCTAACAGCATCCAGCTTCTTTTGAAATTATAACAATGAGGACAAAATGGAAAATTACCTCTTTAGAGTTGAAACCTATTCAAAAGCTTCTCTCCCACATATTCAAAACTATAACTATTAATTTTGCAAGTACACCAGTAGAGTTGCCTGGAACAGAAGTTGTGCTTTTTCTCCTCTATATATAGCCCACAAAAGACAGCATCGAACAAATGTCCCTTCAGGTCAAAACATTTCTGAAAAAATGTTATTATTGGAGACTATGTATACCCAACCTTCCAGTAGAGTAAGCTGTCTGACAAGATTCTGGGAACAGCATGGGAGATTCAGACACATCCCTCAATTCATTAATACCGGTAAAAAGAAAATAAAAAAAAAGGGGAGGTAATCCAATGTTGACTTCTGATAATTCCAACCTCCAGACAGAAAGTGTAGTTCTGCAAATAAAATGGTGATTTACCATCTTCTTCATTCTCGGTTGTGTTAGAAGAGTTTCCCCTTAAGCTAGTTGAAGTAGATTAGACTGCCAATGTTAGAAGTTCTGACAGTTCATTCGATTGAATGCAATAGATTTCATTGTCATACATAGACCATCAAAGCTAAAGCTTTGGCAATCTTTTGTAATATCTAGCAGAAGTTATAAAGACCTTAACCAAAGACTGAGATATAAGGATGCAGATTAAATAAAATGAATCCAAAAAGCTGTTAAGAAAATCTAGATCTTCGTATCAGCACAGAATACAATTTCACAGCTACTCAGGAAGAAAATAAATTCCATTAATCTTGTTTAATTTATTGCAATGCTGATAGTTAAAAATTGACACAGAGTAGGCATATTGTTTATCAAGTGCTACAATTACTTGATATATTTGTTTCATTATAAATACACCTTATTATTCAGCATATGTGTCTAATGAGAAATTTGACCCCCTATAAAAATCAAGTGGAATTCAGCTAAAAAGCACTTTATTTCTGTGTCAGTCTCACAGTCAGAAAAAAATACCATTACAGAAGTTGGTTCCCTTTGACTGGGGTTTGAATCAGGATTGCAATGAGTAAAGTGGTCTTGATTTTGTCTCAGATAATTCTCAATGTGAAACCTGGAAGAAATCAGCTGGCTAAATCTCAAGAGGAGAGGAAGAAGTATTTTACAAAGCCTTGATCGAGAAAGACCTGGACTGAAGTGTCAGTCTTGACTTCAGACACAGAAGCAGAGCATTTGACTACGGGAAAAAAAAAAATAATTTAAACTAATTCTACAGCAATGTAAATATTCAGAGAATGAAATCTTCAGCAGGCAATAAACTGGAGTGTGACTTGGCTTTCTTCTATCACCGATGAAAGAAGAATTAAGATTTCCAGAAAAGTGAGAAAAGTGACCAATACTCACTAGTTTTTCTAAAAGTACAATAAGAATAGCATTTTGGAGACATGCTGAGAGCAGGAAGAAGTCTGGAATGTATAGTTCTCAGTAGTCACTTGGATAATTTTCCAGTCATATTTACCAGGAGATTTGTGTGTTGGTTTTCTGAGTTTGAGGAAAAACATAGGCTGGTGGAGAGAGTACTGGAGGTCACTTTTTTACCTGCACCAATTCCCACAAAAAGATTTAGAATCTCTGTCCTTTCCCTTCCTACTGCCAATGAAAACAGAAGACAGACAGGGTTTAAGCAGCTGAAATGCTTTAACTACTGTGCACACTTTCCTATATTCTTCCCCTTTTGCTACATATTAAAAATTCAACTAATGGCTGCTATAGAAGTGTTTATCATACTATGTTGCCAAGCCAGATTTTCATATCAAGCAAATGAGGTGGATTAGTTTTTTACTTGTTCTAGCATTAAGGTTTAGAGTTGAGCAGACCACTAGATGCTCTTTATTAACATCTCTCCCTTCCCAAAGGGGAAGGGAAAGGGAATAAAGGTTAGATTAGAAAACTAAAACAGCTTTGATGAAAATAATAATAATAATAAAATGGGGTATATTCACAAATATATACAGATTCAATATCAAACCCAAGCCCTTCAGAGGCGATTGCATCACTGTCACAACTGTTGCTTGGGAACAGGCAATGGGGAAGTCCCAAGCCAGGTTCAGTGGCAGATGGCAACCAGATTCAGGAGCTGGATTCTAGAACTGGATTCCAGAAAACATGGACTGGGATCAAAGGCAGAGTGGACAGAGTCCTCCTTGGACACCAGCCATTTAAGAAGAGTTTTACCCTCATGATCCCTCAGCTTTATACCGAATATGACATATATAGGATGGAATACCTCATTGGTCAGTTTAGGGTCACTTCCTGTCTGCTCCTCTCTGCAGGTGTGTCCTCTTACTTTCTCAACCCCCAATGTAGTACACAAGATTTATCAGTGACCTTGGTCTGCACACAAGTCCTTCATAGTAACTCTAAACATTAAGTGTTAGCACTGCTAGAAGCAGACCCTGTCTGAGAAAACATGCTCTGAACTCCAGAAAATACAGTTACTTAGAAAAGACCTAGCTGAAAAGTAAAATCACTGAACCAGTTCAGTTATGTTCTAACTCAAATCAGGACATCTGGCATGTGAGAGATTAATATTAATTACAGTCTTTCAAGGGCACTTTGGCTTCTTACCCTTCCTGGTGCTGATTACTTTGTAGTAGTTCTGTGCAATGAGATTGTTTTACATTTACAGTACATGAAACCCTGGAAACATGTCTGGTGTGTTTTGAATCACAAGTCAAATGATATATGGGATGCATAAAACAAAGTTTGAATCTATTTACTGTTAAAATATGCCAGTTAATATAATCTTAGTATAGACATATCTTATTTAAAGTCTCTACCCAGAACAGTGTGCACATCTAGAATTATCAAGCAGTTAATTAAAGTGCCAAAGTATATCCATCTGAAAGACAGAAGACTAAATATCTTAAATTAACATAACATTTATAAACACTTCTTTGTCATTACTCTTTCAAAGCCTGAAGATACAAGGTGGTGTCTGGATCTGCAAACTGCACAGAGTATAACAATTTTTCTTCCAAAGTGACTATTCTGTCAGGGGCAGGAGAAAAAAAAATAATTGGACAAAATCAGTACTTTCAGCTTCACCAAAACCATACACAAATTATGTTCTCTTTGTTTAAACAGACAGAGCAATACAATGCTAATTCAGAGTGGATTCATTTCAATGCAGTAGCGTTTTTACCTTTCCTTTTCTAGGGAGTTAGACACCATAACAATTAGAATGACAAAAGAAAAATGAAGAACTATTCTCAGATGCTGAGATAATTCTATAATCAGCCAACAAAAAAAAAGTCTCCCCACCTGCATTTGGACTTTTACACCTACACATTCTAATTGCAAGACTGAAATGTTCTACAAGCTTTAGCAACTGGAACTTGGCTGCTGTTAGAACATTATAGGAAAACAGTCATATAGAACATGCTACAGCTTTCAAGTTTAGTGTTTTTTTAGGGAACATATATGAGATTTTATTCTCTACGAAGAAATCAACCAAATAAAGATCTCATCAAGAATAATTTAATCTAGAGCAAGAAAAACATTGTCATTTTGTGACAATGGAAAACATTTCTAAGGGAAAATATTTTGGAAAGGGATAAAAAAACATCAGAGGCATTGGAAAAAATGGATGGGAAGATTACTACCATAGAATAGTTTTAGTTGGAAAAGACTCTTAAGATCATCAAGTCCACCTTTTACCCAGCGCTGCCAGGTCACCAATAAACTATATCCCTCAGTGCCACATCTACACATCTTTTAAAACCTTGCAGGGATGGAGACTCCATCACTTCCCTGGGCAGCCTGTGGTACTGCTTTACAACTTTTT
Source organism: Merops nubicus (assembly GCF_000691845.1). Lineage (NCBI taxonomy): Eukaryota > Metazoa > Chordata > Aves > Coraciiformes > Meropidae > Merops > Merops nubicus. The sequence goes on from NW_008598204.1 coordinate 22,319, forward strand.
CTGTGAAGAAAATTTTCCTAGTATGCAATCTAAATTTCCCTTGGTGCAACCTGAGGTTATTTCCTCTTGTCCTGTTGGAGATGGAGAGAAAGTCAATAAAATTAAGAATTTAAGATCATTTAATTCTGAGAAGTATGAGTCACAAGAAGCATTTACATGTCATAGCTGAGGAAGGAGATTGTCAGTATCATGTGAATTTAGTCAATACAGAATTAAAATATTGAGTGCCCAGATAATGAAGTCTAAGAAGTCATTTTAGGAGAACAATTTCTAGCATTAGATTAAACAATCCAGAATATGCAGCAACAAGTAAGATCAAATGAGAAACCAGTTCAGGCCATAGATAAAAGGCTAAAGAAGTTGTCTTTCTTAGAGCTGAAATGTCTGCAAGGAGAAACAAAACCAAACAAACAAAAAATCACACAAAAAAAACCCACAGTAGAATAAATAGGGACTATACACCAAACCTACAATCTTCCAACTGATGATACTGAAGAGCCATATGAATCACTTTCCAGGATGCAGAATTGGTAGCTTGTCTAGTAATGGAAAAAATTATCTACTATAGAGTAAATAATAAGCCAGAGGAAGTATTACCAGGTATCATCATTTTAGTCTAGCGAAGAGAAGATTGAAAGGACCCCAGGTAAGAGTCTTCAAACATCACTTCAGCAAAATAGAAGGGGAAAATTAAATCTCTACCAGTGATAAGAAAAATAGCAACAAGGTTTAAGTTACAGCAAGAAAGGTACAAGACAGACATGAGGAAAAGCCTTCTCAAAGTACAGAAAGGTAAGTAATGGAATATACAGTTTATAAAGTTTGTAGAATTTCTTACACTGAAGGTTTTAATGGATCAGTTTAGCCATTACTGATGGTTATTTGTAGGCACATTTCATGATGGTGTGGAGTGGGAGTTCATGTCATCTTAAAATCCCAGAGCTCTTTCTGTCTACTTCCCCAAACATTAACATCAGAAGAAATAATTCTACCTTGCAAACTGAACAAATGCTTCAAGTCAATAGTATTCTATTTTAAAAGTCTTACTATGTTTTCACATATATAAAAATATATGTAAATAAATATATATAAATACATATAAATATTTGGAACTTACATGGAAATAAGATGGACCCAAAGCAGGCTCATTATAGCTAATCTATGTTAACCTCATTGGTTTCCCATAAGATTCCACATAACATTTTTAAACTAAAGGAGATATGCTAGAGGTGCAGCATTGCTAAATTTTCATTTTTATTAAATTACAGACTAGACTTGTCACAGGAAATTCTCTTCTTTGCCATTCATCAATCATCAATATCAGCAGAACAAAATTTGATTAAGTAATAAATGAAACAACAACAAAAAACCCTAAAACCTTTTATCAGACACTCAAGTGTATTTTCACCTGCTCTTTTCTTGAACAATGCACGTAGCAATGAGAACAGGAATACTCTTTGATAGCTCTGACACGATAGAATACATATTTGTAGACAAAGCGTATTAAAGATGCAGCATATGGGTAATTTAGACTGCTTAAAAGCAGAATAAAGAAAAATATTTGATTAGATTTCTTAAACATTATAGAAGAAATAATGCAACTGCCAGCAACACCTAGCTCAATAATGTTTAAAGCAATCTGTAAAGGACTTCCATTGAGCACATAAACTACAACTGTTCCATCAGTGTGAGTTATGTCTACAAGAACAGCACTAAATTTTCGAAGGGACACCTTGTTTGATATAAAAGGATCCCCAAACATTTATCTTAAATGTGTATGCCAGTCTGGTACATCACCTCACCCAGAATATCAGCTTTGCAGTCCATACAATCCCACTCTTACTATGAGTTGAGTCTCATCTCTGCATAACGTTGCCTTGATAATTTTGGCAAAGTACAAGGTGGCAGCTACGTCAGACCGCCCTCACAGAGTCCAACTGACTCATGATTAACTGAGGAATCATAGCTATACTTCAAACAGTAGATGAGAGTGGGAGAGGATGTTTCTGAGATGTAGGTCTCTAATCAGTGGCATTGAGACTTAATAGTTGGTACAACAGTGTCTTTCCAAGACTCTGTTGCACAGCAAACTTATTCCCTTTTAGCCAGTGCAAGGAAAACTCTGAAACTTTAGATTTACTCTTTGCTATCTTGCTTCAAAGAAATCTTCATTTATTGAACCTGTCTCTTCCAGAGGACTATCTATAGTGATTATATATGTGTATCTACACCTGACATATAGATTGACTTTACAGAACAGCCATCCCCTACTCTACAAGTAGTCAGATTTGAGTTTTCAGCATGAAACCAATGTGCTTAAACAATCAGGTTTAGTAAAACTATGTCTCAGATAACCCTTCCTCCCCTTAAAACAGCAGTATAAATATTTGGAAAACTTGGTGGATGTTTTGACTGCAGCAGGAGATTGAGGGAAGAGAAAGACTGAGAAGGAAACTGGCAGAGACGATTAATACCAATTTCTGAAAGAAATAATGCCTAACAGTTAGCTGCTGCAAGGATAAATTGCCCCTGGAGGGGACAGACAGTAGTTATGGAGAAAGGACATCACTTTTGGACAGCTTAATTTATGAAAGAAACAAACTTCTGAGTCTAGAATGAGTTATAGAGAGATATTACAAGAAATATGTCCAAGCTTGTTAATAATCATGAAAGAGAATAAGGAGGTGTAATGGTCAGATATCTATCAAAAGATAATGTGGGATGAAATTTAACTTTTGTTCAAATCAGCAGACTGTCACACTCTTGTTATACAACAAGAATTTCAAACGTTTCTAGGATTCTCATATTCATTTCTGACAGCAGTATGTCATTTGTGGAAGTACAGTGCAGTATGTACTAGAATAAAGTCAATGAGATCAATGAAAATACCTGAAATGTACATTATCAAAGACTGTTAATAATAAGCCACTCTCCTGATCAAAGTAATCCTGGGGAGAAAGAAGAGGGGGAAAAAAACAAACAAAAGTGAAAGCAATATTCTGTGGAAGGGCACAATGCCCTTAAGTCTGTAAAGTGTCCCTCAGTGAAAGGTATCTTTTGCTCTTTAACATGAAACAAACCTCACAGAGGAAGGGAGGAGATGCAGTACGCTTAGCAAGGTCAAGAATCTCTCATCAACCAAAACAAGACCCTATATCCCTTCAAATGGGAAACAAACACCAAGGTATTAAGGCATCTTCTCCAGGGTACTAACACAGCCACAAAGCAAGCCCTTGGCTTTTATTCCCCAACACATCCTCCATGGAACTGCAGTTTGATAGTGAGATAATGTATTTGTATGTGCATGTGCCACGTTGTTGCACAGATGCCTATGGACAGGGTGTTAAAAGAAAAAGTAAAAATTCACCCAAGCCTTGAGGTAGGGTAACACCTTCTTGGGGAACAAAGCCTCTCAATCAGGATGGTCAGGTGCTGTCTGGACACAGTGACAGAACTAACTATAGTAGGTGTCCAGCTGGATTAGGAGAGAATCCCTGAAACATCCAGCACTTCAGCTTTTCTGCCACGTACAGTAATACACAAACAACAGTTTCTACCAAACCCCTCAGGGCAGGCAATCAGCTATCTCACCTCTTCTTTCCTTCTCTCTTCCCTCCTTCACATGGAGGTTGAAGTGCAATGAGAAATGGCAATGCATTTCTCCAAGAGTCCAGAGGCTTCATTCTTCTCTCATGCTGACTGGACGAAGCAGTCCTGCACTTCGGAGGCTGAACTGGGTGAACACAGCCAGAGATGGTGATTCTAGGCTAAGCATGTGAAAAAGATTTAGAGTTTCTCAGAGAAGAGTCACATTATTTGTTTATTCTGAAGATGTCATAAGAATAAATGGAAAGATTCACTTCCCTAGTCTGTTGCTTTTTCATGCATTTAATTTCTTAAGATATTAAAAATAAAATAATGATAAGTTATTTTAGCATAGTTGCCTAAAGTTACTACTGTTTTGTCTGACAAAATGAAGGAATAGAGTAATTGTTGCTGAAGGGAAAAAAAAAAAAGTCATATTTCAGAAAACTGATGGTAGCAACTTAATACATGATAAAAATGTTAAACCTGAATTATCTTCTAATACAGTTTCACCAATATTCATGATGAATTTCAATACACAATGTGCTAGTATCTTTTAACACAAAAATCTAAACATTAAATACACAATACAGTAACATACATGTCACTGTAGAGGATTTCACTGACCTTTAATAAAGGCAAGCCTTTTACTTTAACAGACTCTGGTATTATCATAATTCTGTCCCACTTAAATACAAAATGTGAGCTGTTATATATTTTAACCAGGTCAGCTGTGCTAGAATAAGGATTTTAAAACAACCAGAAAGAACTTCAGTAGATTACACAAATCACATTCAGGATTTGGTAGGTCTCAACAGCAAAAATAATTATCAAGTCATTTTAAAGGATGTGTGAATACAAAGTATGAATGTAATGATTGTATTACAGTAAAAGAACTGAAAAGATTTGAGAATTGTCTTTTTGAACTCCTTGAAGTAAATTTTCTTTTCACTTTGGAGGCAAGATGACTAGATTAAGATTTATAACAGATAAGATACATTACAAGGCTGGCAGTCTCCAACCTGTCATCCCTGCATAGCACACTCTTGCACTGTGTTAAGAAGCAGCTGCAAATACACATGCTAAGGGAATCACAATCTTCAGCCTATTAATATGCTTTCCATGCTGCATTAGGAAGGCAAAAGTTCAACTCTCAGTCAGATCAACCACATTCTTGTTATTTATAGTTCCTTGCGTTACCACTTGCCACATCAAACAGCCCTCTTGTGAGTAACCCTATCAATGATTAGAAAATTGAAGTAACTTTTAATCTTAAATCCCACCAGATCATAGCTTGCATTAATGGCTTGCTTAGGTTAGCCTGCTGTGCTGTATCACAGTCCAAAACAACCTCTGTCACCTCTGCCAAACTCTGCTTCAAGAAAGTGCTGAGAAATACCTTTGTTAACTGAAGAAAACAGATTAGAAATACATTCTGAGAGAGAACAAACCTTTACAGCACGTCTCTTATGCTTCTGGAAAGTAAACACCACCACATTCTCAGAAGAGCGTCCTTCTAATGTAAGTGTATTAAAGCTAAGCAATAAAGCAGGATATTTTCTGAATAAGCTATACTTTCTACTAAATCAACACAACAAGTGAAGGTACAGGTTATACAGCTAGATGATTACAAGCATTGTAGGCCAGGCCCAGTAAACTCAGTGCTTTATTGTAGCAAAAATCATGTCAATCAGATGAGGAACAGTGTTGACATAGCTGGTAGTTTGAGTAGCTTGGATATTATTGCAAATTCTAGTTGTGATGCAACTGAATTCTCATCAGGACAAGCATCATATACACAGGTAAATAATCCACCGTTTGCAACAATGCCTTCTTCTAGATGAGGGATGGCTTCAGTTGTAAACTGTTCATCATCCATTTGAACTGGATACCCCTTGGGAAAATGGAGCATCTGAAAGCAGGAGTGTCGGAATCGTTCCACCACAGAATTGGTGTAAAAGCTATGTTTGTTAAGTAAACTGTTTCTGAAGAGTAAAATGTAAATGTAGAGCATAAGCAAAATTCATAGAATCATCATAGAATGGCTTATGTTGGAAGGGACCCTAGAGATCATGTAATCCAACCTCCCTGCCATGGGCAGGGATACCTCTCAACTGCACTAGGTTTCTCAAGGCCTCATCCAGCCTGAACTTAAACACCTCCAGGGCGGGGGCATCCACAGCCTCTCTGGGCAATCTAATCCAAAGTCTCACCACCTTCGTACTGAAGAATGTATTCCTAAAATCTAGTCTAAACCTACGCTCCTTCAGTTTAAAACCATTTCCCTTTGTTCTGTTGCTGGACGCCCTTGTGAAAAGTCCCTCTCCAGCCTTCCCGGAGGTTCCCTTCAGGTATTGGAAGGCAGTTACATGGTTGCTCTGGAGTCTTCTCTTCTCCAGGCTGAACAATCCCAGTGCCCTTAGTCTATCCTCATAGCAGAGGTGCTCCAGCCTTTGGATCAGCTTTGTAGTCCTCAGTTAATTTGGTTAAGTTTCATATCATATTTGACAAATCAAGACTACGCAGTAAATCTATCTTGATGGAAGTATCATAGATTATACATTAAACTACCCATTTGATAAAAAAAAAATAAAGGCAAAACCCACCATTTATGTAAGGGCTTTCCACTTAAAGTTTTCTATTACCTCTATAATTTTACAGCCTAAAAACACATCTTATCAATTTACAGTATTTCAATATCCCTTTTAATGTTCTTTGTAAAGTACCAAAAGAGTAACAGTGCAGTCACAGAGTGGAGTTAATCTGAATGAGCAGAGGAGTGCAGAAAGTCTCTCCTGATGCATTATGCTACCCTTTTAGAAGCAGTCCCATAGCAAAACATATTGCACATGGCTACAGAAATTCACACTCTTGGAGTGTGAATTGCAGCGAAACAAGAAAAAACTCTGCAAAGTAGAGATTAGAAATATTGTACATATGGTCCTAAAATTAATATAATGCAGCTATCTAAAAGGCTCATATTCCACCTTCCTTTCCGCATTGGCAGGATCTATGTTGGAAACCGACCCTCACACACAGACTAGGTAAAGCCATGCTGTAGATACCGTTTTCTTTCTCATTCAGCCCCTCACACCTCAGATGCTTGCCCAGGATATTTTTGCATGGTTTATTACCATAATATCCTTTATTCTAAAGTATTTACCTGCAATTTCTCAACTGCATTTTCCGGTATGCAACACTGAATTCAGCAGAATTATACGTCAAAGATCAGAGCTTGAATCACATCTCTTGTACCTTTGCTTCCTTCTGTGTCTCCACCTTTGTCCTCAGACCCTCTTCACAAAAAATCCCTGTGAGCAATTTAAAAATTAAGTGAAGGTTTAATGACAAGGTGATACTGAAAAACTGTTAGAATGTTTATTATACCAGTATACGGTTTCTTCATGTCCCCATTCCTTCCTTTCAGCTTTTACTTCAAACAAACTCTTAGGGACAGAAATTCTTGTATATGCCATACAGGATCTAGAAAAGAACTATATTCATTAATACCAAAAAATAAGTATAATCATCAGATGCTCAGGGAACATTTTCTTGATATGAACAATCAAGAGGGATGTCCTAGCTATCCCTGCTTCATTAAAACAATTAGTAACAAAATAAATCTTCTATTTCATACTAATCACTGATCCATAACCGGAAAGAAAAAAAGAGGGTTTGTAATTTATTTTCCTTATCACAAAGTAGACACAAACCAGTCCTACACAAAAATTTGAAAACATGCTTATTATGGGAGAAGGAATTTGATCACTGACAAATTGAAACAAATGATTCAAGAAAACACACACACGCACTCAAAATAAAAAAAACAAAACTCAGACATACAAAGCTCATTTTTTTTTTCTTACATTACAGAGAGAGGTAACCATTACTGCCATTATGGAAAGATATTTATGGCTTTCAATTTCTTAAATAATTTCTCTTTGATAATAAAGTTCAGCTGTCATTGGATAAAGCTGTGGTACTTTCATTAACAAATGTGATGTTCAACAGGCAATCATTACTACAATGACAGGACTGAATATATATCTTATAGCGGAAGTACAAACACTAAATATCAAGTTTTGATAACTGTTTTCCCATAAAAAATGTTAATGCCTTTGCATCTAGAAAAACCTTAAACTGCCTGGAAAGTCTCTGGTTTACTTCATTTGGTAGACTGAGAAATCCATCAGCACAGCATGTCAGCATCATAGAAAATTAATGTACCATATATTAAATTGAGAGACCAAAATATGTTAAAATTTAATTAAAAGGCTATGTTTCTAATAAAAGCATATAAAATCTTTTTTTATTTTGTAGTCACTGACAGGAAAATAGTCAGACATGAATTTGAAGTAAATGAAAAAATTTAATCATGCAAAAGTCAAACAGCTGGGTATGGACTCTCTTGATTCAACATTTTCTATGCGTTACTTGCAACAGTCCCCACTTACTTAACTGTCTCATGTGTTACTTCTACAGCACTTAGATCCTCTTTAGTTTGTAGACAACATTTAGATTTAATGTTAGAGTTGAGGGCTTTAGAGTTCAATTCAGCAATTGGATGTCTTTGTGCTACTAATCCCTAAATACCTTGAATATGAAAAAAAAAGAAATCATTCTGAAGAAATAATTTAATATATAAAATCTTCTATCTATTCTGCTCTCACATGGAAAATACTGAATGTAGCAAGATTACATTTGTAGAATTGAAAACAAAGAACTATGGAAAACGTGTTTATTGTTTTACATATGTAATAAAACTAGTGTTTTCATATACTACACGGCCTCATTGTAGATTAATATTACACAAAAATGAAATTTAAATAGATTTCTACTCCGACTTCACTGCAAGTCACCTTTCAGCCTGCTTGGTCTACTGCTCCTATCTTTTTCTTTTACTTCTGAAATGGAATATTGAAGGAATTTTTTAATTTTTTAACAGAGAAATTATGTGCAAGAGAAGTGAGATGAAATCAGGTTTCTACATCCCTAGTTATTAACCACAAGCATTTTTGCAACATTAAAGCTGTGAGAGTTTCAGTATTTAAACAAAATATTGTCACTGTAATCATATGTTTACATCTGGTCTTAAATATTCCAAAATTTTCTGGCTTGAAAGAAGAAAAATTTCCGCATATTATTATTTGCTCATAGGAGAAATACTAATACACACAGAAAACCTTTGAATTACTAATAAATTGAGGAATTTTTTGTAATGCAGATTCTCACTGTATGTAATTGCCATGACCTTCAGTTATAAAATTAAATTCTTTCAATAATTGTTATGATAGTGCCTTAAAGTGCCTATAATGACTTTTTTTAGTTGTCTCCTACATAGTAAGAATTGAAATGCTTTCATATAAAACAAAATACTTTTTTCGTGTTCTACATCATAATATTCCCTTTGAATTTTCATTACTAAATAATGCAATTGTACTTAGCTTATTCAGAGAAAAGTAACTGCAAAGATTTGGTAACGTTAAGTCACCATCAGATTCCCAGTGTGAACATTTGTGATTTCAAATTACCCTTCCTGTTATATTCTAAAATATTTGCTAATTGTTTACAAATATTCCTGCAAGTATTCTAGGTAACATTCTTACTTGTTAGAGTATTCATAGACAACAGATATGTTTTCTTGAAAATGTGAAGGCACTCCCAGAGAATATTTTACAGTGCTTGCCCACCAACCACTGTCAAAAGTAATCATTATAGGAACACACTAAAAATTACTCTTAATTTCTCCGTCTTTTTCGAGCAATGTATTTTGAAAGATTAATAGAATCATAGAATCATAGA
>NW_008598205.1:0-4843 GCF_000691845.1 Merops nubicus
TTCCCTGTGCCTCCCCTGGCCGCACATTAAACATCAATCTCCTTGCAATTCGGCCGCTCTGTCATTAGGCGTCATTGTAAAGCTATTTCTCCAGAAACCACCAAAAGAGAGGTTCTCGATACTGGGAAAAACACAGTGTCAACAGAGAGGGGGAGAAATCGGGGTGGTTATTTGGATAAAACTCAGAATAATACTCCTTTCGGGTGATTGTTCCCACTGCAAACATTAACAACAAAAGCGCGTCGCTCAGCCCTCACCGCTACAGTGTCAAACCGTATTCTTCCCATAGCACCTTGAGGTTGAGGGAACTCCTCAGGTCCAGAGCCAAACGGTTCGGCCGGCCACCCCGGGAAGCAGCCGCTGTGCCCGGTGGTGGGAGAGGACGTCGTGCACCTCGCCGCCACGTCCCCACGAGCTGCAGAGCTGCCCCCGTGCCCGTCGCAGAACCTTCACGCACCCATCACTGCTCTCCACGGCCACCCTACCACCTGAAATGCAGAGGAGAAGTTTGCCAGGTTAGCAAAGGCAAGGTGAGAGAGCAGCGATGGAAGTTTTGAGAACACTTCTTTGAAGGCTGAAGTTTAAACATGCATCGTCCTGTTTTCTGAGATGAATTATCAGAAAGTTGTACAGGTGAATAAGAATGAGATTGGATTTTGTAGTGGTGAAGCAAACCTGGAGACCCCAGAGTGCTACACATTAGGCACACAGCTGATTTATTATTCAGGGCCGGATTCTGACACCCAGATGGAGCACCGCAGAAGCAGATGCTCTCTGATCCCTGGAGGTATCAGCACCAGACCCCAGGTATCAGCATCAGACCGTGCTCTTAACGCTGCTTTCCTTGTACAACTCTTGTACAAGAAACTGAGGTGCAGGTTTTCAACTGAATTTCAAGGGGGTTAGGGGTCTAACTGAACTCAGTGCCTTGCTCCCTTATATACTTATGGGAAGAAAAAGAAAGGATAATTAAATTGTTAGTATAGAATTTGGTCTAATAATAGAAAAAATAAAAAAGAAAACCTAAAAAAGGTTCTGAGGAGTTCCCAGTTTCCATGTGTTTATTTATGATGCAACCAGGCTCAGTTTTCATCACTCTGAAGGAGGCAGAATGTGTTCCTAACTCTATTGCCTTCCTGCTTAAATAAAAGCAGAGGTAACAGCTGGTAAGTGATATGTTTGAAGCAACTTTCACTTATGCAGTCACCAGATAAAGACTCTCTTCTTTTAGAAATTAACTGTAATACTCACGAGTTTCATGCACACACACAAAAAGATAATCAATACATTAATTTCAAAGTCAATGTGGTCCTCTCAACAATGGGATCATTGCTTTGTCAGTCATGATCTTGGTCAAACACCTTTTTCTGTTAGGAGCAGGAACAATCTGGCACAGAGATCAAAATTTTTAGGAAGATTATGAAAAACAGGAGACATTTTGCTATTATTGGTCATTCAGATTATTCACCAAGTAGTCAATGGGAGTATATCTCCCCACAAGAAAGACATGGACCTGTTGGAGCAGGTCCAGAGGAGGCCACAAAAATGATCCAAGGGCTGGAACCCCTCTGCTGTGAAGACAAGCTGAGAGAGTCAGGGTTGTTCAGCCTAGAGAAGAGAAGGCTATGGGAAGGCCTTATTGCAGCCTTTCAGTACTTAAAGGGAACTATAAGAAAGTTTGGGACAGACTTTTTTAGCAGGGCCTGTTGCAACAGTTCAAGAAGTGATGGTTTTAAACTAAAAGAGTGGAGATTTAGACTAGATAGAAGGAAGAAAATTTTTACATCGAGGGTGGTGAGACCCTGGCCCAGATTGCCCAGAGAGATGGTCAATGCCCCATCCTGGGAAACATTCCAGGTAAGGTTGAACAGGGCTCTGAGCAACTTGCTCTAGTTGCAGATGTCCCTGCTTATGCAGGGGAGGTTGGACTAGATGACTTTGAAAGGCCCCTTTCAGCCTCAAACATTCTATGAATTTGACCTAACTGAAGTCAGTGTGGAGGAATATGCCCTGATTTTAATAATGTATAAGCCACAGGGCCTTGGGTGTACCTGTGTGATGTATAGGTTATGCAGGGAATATATTGTCCCTCTGTTCAAACCGATTCATAACAATGATGTTCTTCTCTGCTCATTGAGATCTGGTGGCTTCTTTTGACTGCCCAGGAAGTAAACAACTGTCATTTTCTCCATTTATCAAAGGAAACACATAGTCTTAAACATCTTGCAAATGCACTGAGAATATTTAATCACAAGTTATGCTTAGCATGGTCATGGATATTTGTGCAAGAAAGGGGACTAGAAAGTAGAGCTAACCATGATAAATATGCCCTATTTGCAAACCTTTATAACTACCCGGCTTCTTCATCTAGAACAAAGCCTGACACAGCAAAGATCTGTAGGATGGATTAGAGTGTCCAAAGCAGCAGATGTGAATATTTATTATAAACTCCCTTCCAGCAAGTCGTTGCTGACAGAAGCATTGCATATGGATTTCACTTGCAGCCAGACTCTCCAGGCAGTCGCTGGGCTGACTTCTCCAGGAGCCAAACAAATGCCATTTTGCCTGCAGCCCTGACACCGCAACAGCTGGGCAGGGGGTTAATGTCACTTTCAGCTTCTCAAAACCAGTAATAAACCCACTTGTTACAAAGAGAGAGGGACAGGAAGGAGAAAAGATTTGGACAACTGCAGTTCCCTTCCAGAAAGTCAGGGCAGGACAGACAGATAACTGAGATAACAGCTTCAATATCTGGTTCACCGCCTCCAGTTTGGCCGCAGGGCAAGAGCAGACCCAAATGCTGTGTTTTGCTCAACTCTTTGTTAGATAAGTCATATGCCTGAAGCAGAATAACAGCACTGTCATCCAGTCAGCCCATGCCAATATTCCAATAGTATTGGGAAATGACAAACCAACAGGAAAACAGAGAGGGACAATAAAACTCAACAAGCTGGGAGGTGCAGCAGGAAACGGTGGGTGCCTTCATCACTAGCACTGTCTGGGGAGAGGGTTGAGGTGTAAGAGGCAGCCCCACTGAAGAACAGTTCACTTCATATGAATTGTTGTTAGCTGAGTTACTATTGTTGATGAGTACAGCCGCTTCCATGCTCGGTAGCAGCAGGATGCACAGGCAAATGTGTTCGAGGGGGAACGCAAGGGGAGGGGAACACACAAAATGAGAACATCTCATTTCCGTCAATTTGCTCATTATAATGTAAATTTACTCCCTGCGTCCTTCCAAAAGGAGATGCTACGTTTTGGAAAGAGGGAACAAATTGTGTTTTATTGCTCTTTCAAAATGTTCTCCAATTAGGAAAGCAAACAAAAACTATTACATAATTGTCATGCAAAGCTCTGTTTTTATTAAGGATACTTACTTGTGCACTGACAAAGGCACTTTGATACAACACAGTGAGGAAGATAAAAGCCTGGAGATAAATTTTTCCTTATACCTTTGACCAAATTGTCAGGTGGGGCTGGTCTATGGAAACTTGCTGAGCTCAGCAGTTATGCTGATTTGTACTGAAAGGAACAGTTCCTGCCTAGAAGATGTAAAGCCTCAAAGACTCTAACCTCTAGATCTCACAGCCTCTAGATCTCCAGCTCACGAGGTTTTGGAAGAACCCACTCTGTGCAGGGGAACCTCCTGGATGGGCAGCATGGAGAGCTACACTGAAGCTTTGCTCTGGCTGGCCCCATGCCAGTCCTGAGCTCATCCCTCTTCCTCAAACTGGCAGACAGGAGTGCTAACAAAGCACATTGCCACAACCAAGAGACCCTACAGTAGCAGTCTTTGTACTAATTACAGCTGATTTGCTGTTGCCCATTGCTAGAACATAGGTACTAATTTTTCTGATGTACCCCTATCATGTCCTTAGAATAACATAAGCTCTGACCATCTGGTCACTTGCTTAGAAAAGGATGCAGTGAGTTAGAAAAGGAGATAGAGAAAGGCAGAAAAGGCAATGAAAGATTTAAACAACTTCCGTGTAAGGAATCCTTAGGAGGAATGACAACTTACCCCAGAAAAAAAAAAAAAATTGCACCCTAAAATGTACTTAACTGACCATGCTTTCTCCATATCAAAACCTCAAGCTTCAGTCAGCCCATGATATCACCACTGGTTCCATCCCTGGGGACTCACTGAGAAATCCAGAGCTGAGCCAGACTCCAAACTACCACCCAGGTGGTGTGGGTGTGACATGGAGTTTCCACTCGCGTGCCAGTCTGAATCCTGGCTAAGCTGGGAGTTGCGAGGCAGCTGGAGGAGCTGTCAGAAGCAGTGCAGCATGGGACATGGTATTTCTGAACAGCCACCTTTCTTCTTGGACAAAACTCAGTTTCCTCTGAGCGATTAAGGCCAGCCAGGATAGATGGGGCTTTGAGCAACCTGGTCTACTGGGAGGTGTCCCTGCCCATGTGTTGGAACTAGATGATCTTTAAAGTCCCTTCCCACCCAAACCATTCTCTGATTCTCTGATTAGTGCACTTCAGCTCCTTTTTTTTTTTTTTTCCCCCAGCATTGGAGTAAACTATTGCTGTAGGTTTCCAGTCCTGGTGTCTTACAGAGAAAACACTGTTCCTGCTGCCATGTTTGCTGCCTCGCCAGGCTGTCATTTCCAGACTGGCAGTGCTCTTGGTTTCAGACGTTGATTAATTACAAATACAGTGCTGCTATTTGGGCTGGAAATACATTTGTACTTAACAAAACAATAAAATTCACTCATGCCCTTCTAAAAGAACTATTCCTGACACTAAAACCATATCCCTGCATTGTTTTGAGACCAGAATCATAGTTTGATTTGGGTACCTTTAAAGATCATGTAGTTCTAAATTCCCTGCT
>NW_008598205.1:4853-46599 GCF_000691845.1 Merops nubicus
TGAACCCTAAAATCAATTAGTGCCTCAAAAAGTGTGATTACTTTTAAGGCCTGTAACCCACTTTGGAGAATGGGGTAATTCAAATTATCTTGTGTAAAAATCTGGTCCTGTAAATATTCCAAATGTACATAAAATTATGGGCCTAAGAATGGCCATGGCCATAAAGTGTCAAAAGCACGAATCTGGCAAAAAAAAAAAAAAGAAGCAATTTTACTGCAACCTCCATACTTAAAATCAAAAGTTACTGCATTCAGTAAAATTCAGTTATGTTACATATAAGTAAGCAATGTCCTTTTTCTGATCTGCAAGGAACTCTGTGTACCTGCACTGCTATGTACATACTAACACACCCAAAGCCACTCATGTGAACACAATATGAAATCCGTCTTCTAATTTGGACTGGTGAATACATTCAAAATAGTGCTGGTATGTTGAAGCAATCTAATTTGTTATTGCATTTCTTCAGAAGACAAAACTAGATGAGATTAATTTGCTGGGTTGATGGAACCAAATTACTTGGGGTAGATGAACAAAAGCTGTACTTGTCAAAAGAGAGCTTCACAATTTATATTCTGTAAGAGCCTAACAGACATCACAGCCACGATTACCGTCTCCTTTGTAAAATGAATTCGGAGTGAAACCTTGCCAAGACCACGTTAAGTAGTTTTACGTTAATAGAATAGTTTTTTAACAGAAGCCACAAACCTCACAACTTACAGTAGCATGTTAGGCTGAGACATGCATGCTGGCAACTAGCACTGTTGGCTGTCTCAGAATAAGGGTTTTTTTTTCCATAGACTCAGCAGCTAACATTAACTCTTTTGCTCTGATACAGGGATGAGGACAGTGGAGACTGAAAACTCTCAGAGTGAACAGACTAGTCAAGGAGCTGGATTAGGACAACTGTTTCTAGTAAAAGTACGGCAGTTACTTTAGACTTTATTGTAAATAATTCAGAGGTAGTAACTTTCCCAATTTAAGGACACTTGCACTGCCTAACTGTAAGCAAAGCATTCATCTTCAAAGACACAAACTCAGTTATTTCTTGTTTCATTAAAGTTATAATCTTGGGTGGATTTAAGAAATTCTGTTTACCATAACTGCATAGAGAAGCCCGAGAACATTACCAATGGCAGAGATGAAATAACATATCAAAGAAAGAAAGAAAGAAAAGCTTTGATCAATAGGGAAATGATTTTTATACACATCAGAACCAATTTAAAGAATTCTCTAGGATCAATTTAGATAGACAGAAATGCTTCTCAGCATTTATTACCTGTGGAGAGAATATTGATCCCATCCATTGATTTCGCCTATGCACGTAGAGCAGCATCTGGTTTTGTTGTGTGTGGTTTTTTTTTTTTTTTTTTTTTTTTAAAGAAAGATACCCCAAAGTGAGAAGTATTAAGAAATTACTTGTATTTTAAGGGCTTACGTTAATCACAGAATCACAGAATGTTTGGGCTTGGAAAGGACATCTGGATCATCAAGCCCAACCCCCCTGCCAGAGCAGGACCACCTAGTCTAGGGCAGGTCACACAGGAACACATCCAGATGGGCCTTAAAAGTCTCCAAGGAAGGAGACACCATAACCACCCTGGGGAGCTGGTTCCAGTGCTCTGTAACCCTTACAGTAAAGAAGTTCTTCCTCATGTAGAGGTGGAACTTCCTGTGCTCCAGCTTGTATCCACTGCTCCTCATCCTATTGCAGGGTACAAGTGAAAACAGGTTGTCCCTTTCTTCTTGACACCCAGCCCTCATGTATTTATACGCGTTAATTAGATCCCCCTCCTTAGTCTTCTCTTCTCCAGACTAAAAAGGCCCAATGGTTCAATCAATGTGATAACTCAGAAATGTTAAAGTCAATTCAAGAATTGGAAAAATGTAATTTAGCTTAATGCGATTGTTAGTGAATATAATATATTTTAAGAGAAGAGGGGTTTTTTTGAAACCTTATTTACCAAAGGCTAATAATCTCTTGCGTAGCAGGTTGTACCAATCATACTTTCTTTCCTGTTCCCTTTTTAAAAGCAATCTCTTTTCATGATAATATTATAAATCCCACAGCACTAATGAACTACACTCCCTCAGAATTAAGATCTTTTGTCATTATTGGAGTTGGAACCATTTGCATCATCTTGATGATCACTCAACCCAGAGTCTCCTAGGAACAGGGCACTTTGCAGGATAAGGGGCGGAAGGCAAAAATACCCAGTCCCTGCCTTGAATAATCTGAAATCTAAGTATAATTAAAACACAACAAACCACAACAAACGATACAGCAAATAGATCAGGGAGGACAAGGCTCTAGATAATTATAAACTTAATTAGCCATGATCACACTGCCTTGCCATAGTTAAATGTTTTATGGGCACCCTGGCAGCAGGAGATGACTTCGATCTGAAGTCTTGTCTGTGCACTGCCAGAGTGCCAAATACCACCCCCTACACAAAGCTAGCTCAGGTATATAGGCACATCTAGATAGGTATAGCTGTTTTGGCACTATACCATGACAATCGCTGTGTGACCCTCCAGCTTCTGAGCTGCAAGGAAACATCAGCTGGATTTGGCTCTGCTCTTCACCTGGGAAACAGGAGGAAAGCACTAAGTTGCTTTACGTCTGCTCATGATCTGGCCCACAGTTTTTACTTGGTATGAAACTGCACAAAATTTTCATTTTGAGGAACCTTTCTGAGAGGGGTAGAATGAGACACGGAAAGATTGCCAAACACTACAATGATCCTTCCCATGAATGTTAGTGTGCTTGTCTAAATAAGAGTAAACAAAATGCCTACAGATGCCGCAAACTAGGATTGCAGGGGCTGCAGATAAAATTCTTCATTACTGTCACACCAAGCAGAATGTTATTTACCAGGCAACTGATTTCACCATATGATTATGTCATACAGGGTTTTTTTTTGTTCTATAAACAGCTTTCAACACATACAGCAATTATTTCTCATCCTCCAAATGTACACTACATTTTGCTTAGGAATGCACTTTTTTGACATTATTATAAGACCTCCATTCTCAAATGTGAATAAAACCTCCTAAATATTCTTCTCTTGGAAATCATGGCAACCCCTTCCTCCCTTTCCCTTCCCACTCTGCTTATTTAGAACCTTCTTGGGAGAGATCATAAAACAATAATCCTGAGCAGGTTGTAATTCACTTGCAGCAATTTACTAAATATTCTCAGCGACAGAGACCAAAAGGCAAGGTGGGAAAGAGAGAAGAGGTCCAATAAGCTGCTGATACAGATTTTTAATATATTGGTACCAAAATAAAATCCTTTTGTCACAATCTAATGTAATGACTTTTTTTTTTTTTTTTTTTTTTTTCCCTTTCTCAGAAGTATTTAAATAGACAGAGATTTGGCAAAGTATCTTAGGGAAAATTAGCTCATCTCAGTATGCACTTAAACTCGTGACTCACCTTATGCACGTGAAGTCATTTACTTTAATGTGATCATGTGCTTATATGATGGCAGGATCAGGGCATCACAACAGATTCATTATTGTAATAATGAGTTACAGCACAAGGTCTTAGAGTGAACAAATTTACTTTTATATGGCTTTTAGTAGTACACTAACAGACTTTTTTAAAGAGAAGTGTTATATACTGAGTAGGGGCATATAATGCAGTTGCCTAGACCCAAGTATTAGAAGATCATAACAGAAAAGTAAGTGCAGAGAAGTTTCTTAGACAAATTATTCAGTAGACAAAGGTGGGAAGTGATTTTCCCAGAACACAAAAAAAGCAATTCACACAGGCAGCGTGTTAAGAAAAATTCAGTTATTGTCTTTAAAAATATGCATATAGAGATTTGATCTGGATGAGAAGTGAAAGTGCAGCAGGATATGGCCTTACACATTTCCCTCAAAAGAGTAAGGGTGTGGAGTAGTAGCTGGCCAACAGAAAAAGAGGATGTCTCTTAACTTCTTACTGCATGGAAAATGTGACCTAGATGAAGGGGCATTATTTCCATAGCTTAAACAGATCTCAGAACGCGACAAATCCTTTTGCAATCAAAAATATCTCCAGAAAGTTACTCAGAACAAAGAAAGCATTTATCTCACAGAAGAAAATCCTTTCTATAAAAGAACCTAAAGCCTTTTTATAAGGATTTCTAGAGCCAGACCATTAGTGTAAAGCTACCTTTCAGCTGGACTTGAGCTTGTTTATATTAGATTTTAGTTGGCCTTTTGATAGCATTTTAGATTTTCAAAATAATTTCAAAACAAACCAGAAAGTATTAAAGCAGAAACTTTTGGAGCCGAGTCTTAAAGATGTCACAGTCTTTTTGGAAGTGGTAATGAGGCATGCTTGAATATATTAGGAATATATGCAAAAATAATATATTGATAATAAAAGGACAACAAACTCTACCCTTTGTCCAGGACTAGAGTTTTGTTCATGGATATTTCTACCAAAAAGAGTATTTTTTGCATAAAATAGGAACACGTTTACCTAGCTTTCAGTGTCACATAGAACATATATACATGGGCACACATGTAGGTCTATGTTTCCAGGTGAATCTACCTTGAGGAAAAAGCAGATGAGGAACAAGGTAGATGGCATCTGGCAAAAATCCTTGGACTGCTACGGAGTGTTGGACCTCAGTCCCACCAAGCTCTTCTGAAATCAAAACCCCCAAAAGGCAGCATTTGGTTTTTGTATCACTGTTACAGGGGAATGTGTTCAGCAATGGTGCATCAACAGGGAGCTGCCTGGAGCCTTGGCAGAGCACTAACCTCCTCAGCACTTGCTGGCTGAGAAACTTCAGAGAAGGTGACATCAGTAATGTTGTTGCTGTACTTGTGCTTGTGCTGCCCAGGGCAACAACATGACAAAAATGTCAGATTTTAAAATGCTGCATGAGAAGAAAGCAAGGGAGGAAAAGAGTAAAGATCAGTATCATCTGATGATCTTCAAAAAGGAATAAATCACCATAAAATTATCTGCAAACGTTGCCAAGCTGAAGCTCTGCTTACAAAGAAACTTTCTGAAGGACTTGTTTGTATGATGGCAAAATGCTCCAGAGCATGGTTTAGGTTCACACTAAAACCTAAGTCTGAAGAACAAGCTTTTCTCTGCTGTTAAATTACATATTGGAAGCAGCATATCAAGTACTGTACTGCGTGTAATATTATCTCCATAATACATCATCTGATTTCTTAGTGTTTCAAGACTCTGAGAGGAAAAAAAAAAAGTTGCACTTACGTTAAATAAAAAATTTTCATTAAGAAAAATAAAACTTGCTGATACATTAACTTAGAAAAATTAAGTCACAGCAGAACTGCTGTCACCACAAATTGAAATTTATTTTTGTTTCTGCTACAAGTGAGGTCTCTGAATGTAGATTTAGGTGCAAAAACATGGTCTCCCTTGAACTTCCTACTTGAGTGCAGGCGTATGTATTTTAGGCATTCAATATGTCTCAGTTTAAAGTATTCTGTGAAGCTGAGCAATGTATAAAGACAAGAAAAATTCCAGGTATGCAGGGACATAGCTCTGGCTAATGGAAACACCATTTTAAAAGCATTCAGAGAATAGAAGATAACCTTTTTATTAATATTCTATTCTTTCTCTTTTCCCCACTCTCTATTTTCAGATGCCTGCAGACATTCAGTTAAAGCCTCTTTGATCTTCCTTCCTTTCTCAAACGATAAGATGGATATGCTTGTGTTACAGAAGATGAGACCAGGATGTGAACCATGATTTATTTTTCCCTTGGACAGCATATGCATCATCCTTTCCATTAACTCTAAGGGAATGACCAGATGTGTAATCGTTTTTTGACACAGAGTGGGATTCATCTCATCTAACCTTGCTGTCCCGAGAAGAGTAGTTATTTTATCTGGGGTCCTTCTGCAGCTACCAGGAAGAAAAAAAACTTGCTTTTCAAAGACACTCACCCTGCCTCCTTTAGACAGCTACTGCAGGTGATCGTCTCTGTGCACTGACTGCAGAGTGACTCTACATAACTCATTTTCAGACAGCTGAGAAAGGCTGAGATTAAATCCCACTCCAAACTTCTAAACAGGCACCTCAAAGAAATTTTCAAAAGAAATTCCCCAATTTGCACTGCTGACAGACTTCTGTATACCAGAACTTCTGAGAATGTAACTAGGCACCTGTATGCATCTCCAGGTGCTTAAACACCATTGAAAGTCAGACTTACATAGGCAATGACCTCTATAAAACCCAAGTCGTAATCATTTGTCACAACTCTTGTGCCATGGCAACAATCCATAATTTGAGTAGCATTTGGTAACAAAGCAGATTGTGTGCATCATCAACATCTTGTAACTCTATTAACTCTGAGATAATGGACTTGTCTCCGCCAATATTTCTAAGCTTATTGAAAGAGGCTGTAATTAGCACTTCCTTTTTTATACAAATGTCTTGACCCCAAGAGCCAGCGCTTACACAGCAGCTAATAACCGCTGCAGGTGATCAAAGCCTGAGATGAAGGTGGACTCGGACAAAAGGGTTTGCCTATGCAGACCTGGAAGCCCAACTTAGTTTGCTTCTAGAGCTCAAGCAGGAGCCACAAAAAGTACTCTTTCAGAGAAAAAGCACTTTTGAGGAAAAGTAGTATTTATCTTGCTTTGCCTCACAATGTTCTGCCTAAATGTTTTATCTCTGAACATGCTTGTTAAAGAGAAGTTTGGTGTCCTTATGAGCCCAGATCAGAGCAGAAGCCCTGGGTAAACACTGTTGATTCCTAGTGCTTCTTGCACTCATCAGTCTTTTCTAGCAAATAAGATCAGGAAACACTTCTGTTTTGTCCTTAAAGCTAGTTTGTTGTTATCATTATTATTCCAGGCTTAGAGGATGATCTAATGTATGTGGATCCTGGTTTTTGTCAAGCAAAATCCTTCCCTACACAATGCTCCCTGGAGAGGAAGGCTGATACGGAGCTCGTTACAGCACTGCTGAGGCAGCTGGGAAAGCCAAGGCTGGCTTCTGCTGCATGTGCCTCCAGCTTAGCCTGAGGTCACCCTCCTGACTCTTCCATGCCCACTCTGTCATAGCTGTCTGGGCATTTTTTATGGTGACTGGAAAGACATGAGTGGAATAAAATGTGCTCTGCAGGTCCTCACTCTCCATTCACTCCAGAGGTAGCCCCATGCCCAGCTTGAACAAATCACCTCATTTTTAGGTATCTAGATGGGTTCAATGCCATCCTTAATCTTTTCACACTTCAGTATTTCCATTTCTTAAGTTGGTTTCTTTTGTCTATCTATCAACTTTTTGGGATAAAAATATGGTGATTTTTAATCCTAATCAATGCAGCCTTCAGATGTTGCCTACGCTATTGTGATCATTTAAGTGAAACAGAGTGTTACAGAATGACTTTTGTCTTTCTTCCACATTACAACTAAATAGTATTTTACTATAGTAGTAAAACCAGACATACACACAAGAAGACACTGAAAACAAAAGAGCAAAAACAGAAGTAGGAGAACGGGCTTAATAAAATCTTCCTCAAGTTAAAGCTCAAATAAAGAGACTACTTTTAACATAAGCATGTTGTTGTCAAGAGTGGCGTCTCTATTAGGCTTGTTCCCTTACCTAAACATTCCTATTACTGTCATTTCTCAGGGTTGTCATATTCACTGCCTTGACAGCACAAATACTATGCTGTAAAATCTGTCAAAGAGGCCAGCTGATTGCCTGCATCTTCTGACACTTGCAGGTCTTTAATATCAGCCTGTCAGAACACCTAAGAGAAAGGCGGGTCCTTCCCTGTTTGGTGCTGTTACTGTGACTACCATCACACTTACTTCAATCATTAGCCTTATATTACCATGAAATCCTGACTTTTATGCCCTTGGAGTCCCATGCTAGAAAATGCTGCTGGCATAAATCTATCGTTGAGGTTACCTGGCTCACTTACCCATGGAGTCCTATTTGTAAAATGGAACCTTTATGTTTTCAAAGCTTAGATAGTTTTTTCTTAAACTTTCTTCTGTGACTTCTCCTTTTTCCCCCTGGAGGGGAGCTGTAGCAGGTGTCAAGATTGTTCAGTGACAGGCGTAAGTGAAACTCTGCCTCTTAAAATAAACCTCTGTACACCTGGACCATCTTGTCTTTAACTATATTAATGTACCAGATGAGGTAGGTGGGCACTAAGTTTTTCCTAATGCAAAACTCCTTTGATTCAATATTGAAATGAAACTGAGAGAAGAACAAGAGTAAATCAGAAGAGTCAACGACCTTTAAGTGTTTATGGCATTCATTTCACAGGGAGAAGGGCATCTGTATTCCTGCTCCTTCTCTGCTGTTGTCCCCCTAGTGACACTGGACTATTGGGTTCCTGAGATAATAATTATCCTGGGAGAGGCCTCTTTGAATCTTTCCTTGTTTAGCATTCTACTTTGTATTTAAAAGAAATAATTAAAAGCTGGTAAAGAAGATTTTGTAGCACCCAGACCGGGTTGTGCTGCCGTGAGAGATAGCAGTGTCTGCTATCACTAACAATCAAATCAATCACATAGTGTGGCGTGGCTCTACAGAAGCCACATGGTCAATGGACTTAGGAAACGCTATTGCAAGAGCTAAGAGTGTGATAAGCAAAGCACATACTTCCAGGTGCTATAAGTCAGGTAAGCTGCCAGAAACCATACGTGGATTTTTATGTAGCTTTAAGTGACTGTATTGGTGCTCCAAGAGTTTCTGTTTACAGAGAAAGGAAAAAAATTTAGGTCTTTAGTACTTTAATTACCAGAGAACATTCGCTGCAGGAACTTAATAGCTTTTATATGCACAAATCCATGAACACCTTGCAAGAGGATTAGTGGAGAAGCAACAGAGTTTTGTGGCTGAGGCAGAGGTAGGACAAGTTTGGAGCTCAGTTCCAGTAACTGCTTTACTCCCTGACAGTACACATCATTTAACTATTTAACTTCCCCATGTTTCAGCCCCCTCTCTGCAACAGAGAGTGCTAACACTGCTTTGTTCAGCTTATCTCCTTAGACCAACTGGGGCAGAAACTCTTAAGCTTGCCCAGTGGAGCCTCTAGGCATTATTAAAAAAAATAATAAATAATAACAGAAGTGTTTACTGCTGTGAGTCAACAGCAGATATCCTGGCTACGTGTGCACACAGGATATCTGTGCATCATCAGTTGAACCATGCGAGGTGTCACATGGTGTCACTTCCTGGGGCTGCTCCACTCCTACCAGTTGGCAAATTCCTCTCACCTCTAGTCAAGCAATGGCTAAATACTGTAAGGAAACACAGTTTGGCTGCTGTTGCTTACAGTAATGAATGCTGCTGTCAAGTGTAACAAATGCTGTATGTCATAACAGCATTTATGACACCGATACTGAATCACTGGATAGCATCCAATAACAATCTATGGTGAGGTAATAGGAGGTAGCTAGAGAGCGTTGAAAAGGGATCCTGAGTTAATGCAGTTCTTATAGTTTCAGGTATACACAAAATATCTTGTAATACTACAGCTAAGTGATAGTTAAAAAACAAAAAGCTCACTGCAGGATACATTAGAGATTTTGCAGATTTATGGTACTTTGAATGCAGCTCCTTGCAGTGTTCCCTGCCAAGGTTTTCAGCGGGGTTAACACTTTGGACTGTTTTGTGGCATCTCCTGCACTTGAAGTATCTGAAATACACAAACTGTTTTTCACTCATTGTCCTGGACTGACTGGTGCATTACTGCTTTTATTCACAGCCAATAAATATTTTTAATTCTTTCTGGATTATTCATCACTTGCCTGAGAATTCAGCACAGGTCAAGCCTGAATGAGTCTGTCTCAGACCCTGTAGACTGCTCTTTCAAGCCTAAGTCCACGATGTGTAACAGTTTCCAAAATGAAAATGTCCTACCTGACCCAAGTATATCTAGTATATATCATGCATCTAGTTAAGATATAAAATGTGCCTTGAACTGTGTTTCTTTTCCTTGGACTTGCCATTTGCAATGCTACTTATTGCTTAGAGATGTTGGTTGCTCTTCCCTGTGCTCACAGAGCTAGTTACACACTAGTTATGGAGGTGGGACTTTGTAAATCCAATCCATCCCTTTCCTAGGACTGTATAAGCATGGGCAGTCTAAATGATTTTCATTTAAATCCAGGTCTCCAAAGCAACCTTGTTAAATAGAGGCATCCACCTTTCATTTGCTGAATGGCTTCAGGTAATATTTATGTTGTCATGGTCTTCTGAAAGAGGGAAGATCGCAGTCTTCTCCAGCGGTGTATTATCTTTTCTTACTGCTTTTTCTGCTTTTACATTCTGGCAAACCTGCAGTGACAGGAGGTAATTCCGGCTTGTAAGACCTTAGAAGATCTGGATTCAAGTCCCAATGTATACGTTTCATATCTAAATATGTAATTTTATGCAACCTTCCTGTTTCCTTCCAGTTGACTCAAAAAAGCTCCTGATGAATACCTCACTGTTCTCTCTTTCTTTGAAAATGTGCACTCTGCCCTAATGGCTCCTTTCTTCTTCTTGTACTGAAGCTCTATAGCAACCTGCAGGTGCTCCCTGTGTATCTTTGTTCTTCTGTGTCGTCTTCATCTTCTACACGAGTCCAATTCTTTGTTCCACACTCCTTATTCTTCAGCTGGCAGTGCTTGGTTAACGGTTAGACGTGATGACCTTAAAGGTCTCTTCCAACCAAAATGATGCTATGAGTCTATCTCCTTACCTATGCTTAAACCGGCCCCATTGCAAGCCATGGTTTCCAGGTACACATCCATCATTCCATTCATGAGGCTACAAAATATCCTTTCCCCTCTTCCAGCCCCCACACAACACCTGCTTTTTTTCCTGATGCATTTTCCACTTGAACCATTGGTTTGCCTTTTTTTTTTTTAATTTTGCAAGTTATGTGTTCTTATGATGATTTCTAAAAAAATATTTTTCACTTAGCTTTCTAACCAGCATATCAACACAAGTAGGCTTCTGTAACTTCATGAATTACTAAATCACCTAAATGACTACTCTGATAGGGTAAAAAATGGTCGTATGGAAAATCACTTATAAATTCTATTGCTCCATGCAAAATTTAAATGCTGTTTTAAATGCCATCTATATTATTCTTAATTAGGGAGTTGCTTATTAATATTGTACTGATATAGTCCTATGTGGAACTGGAGCTATTACAATGCCCAGTTTTCACTGTCAAAGCTCAAGTTTTACTCTTGCAGTGCCGTGTTTTTTGGGACAGCACACAGATCCAGGTACTGGTCGAAGAAAAGCTGAGGCTATAATGGTGGGACAGAGTTATCAGCCATGCCTAGCCAAAGAATCTGCCAGCCTTTGCGTTCATTTACACGCAAGGCCTCTAAACATTCTCCTCTGGTAAACAAGAAGGAATGATGTTAGGGCAGAATCCCAGGGACTTATTTTCTGTACAAGGAAGCTGTGGGTTAGGTTGTGTTCCTCCACACTGGCAGAACTTTTGTTTTCAATATGCCATTTTACTCCCATGATTCCATTCCCAGTGATGCAGATCTCTTTCATTTGGATTCTCCAGGCAAATGGATGATTCTATAATGCAGTTAACGTTTGTTATTAACTTTTAATAACCTCTGTGATTAAATTAATCTGACACTTCGATTAGATGATACTTTTATTGTGTCTATTCTTTCTTCCCACTGTGAGTGAGTCTTCAGATCAGCTGCTTTTGAGTTCAAGCTGCAAATTCGTGTAGCTTCATTAAATTACATTTGTTTTATAACAGGGTTCACACCTGCTTCTATATTTTCTCAGAAGCTTGAGATGCTCAGCATTGAGATTTTGATCACAGCAGCTACTGAAGGGAAAAAACACCCTCCACTTTCATATCCAAACTCTCTCTGAGTCTCATATACATATATATAAACAAATTATATATATGTATATAAACTATTTGATTCAGATTCAGCTCCTATTTTCCTTAGGCAGTACTAAGACATTTGCCAGGGAGTTAGTTTGGTTTCACAAGAGCTTTAGCAACATAACTAAAGCAAGCATGCCAGGCTGCATAAACGGAATTTCAACAAGTACTTTTGAACAGAACCTCTTCCCAAAATTGTTTTTCTGTAATTGAAAAATGTCTTTCGAATAGAACCACTTAGTATAGCTCTGAACTGTATCCAGAATGGTCATAAACTGCTGCTCACAGGCTAAGGGCCAAGATTCTAACTTCAGATATAAATGCAGTAGCAGATGTCCATACTGCTAACACTGAAATCTGGCCTGATAAGCTTGCTTTTAAAGCATTTGTTTCTTTGTTCTCATTTCTGCTTGTAAAATCAAGGAGTGTGTTTAGAGTAGAGGTCAGATGAAATATTCTTTAGGAAAACATGTCATGAAAACTCCAACCACCTGAGGCTTCTGGTCTGCTTAACTCAAAGAGCTTGTAATGGAGCCTTCTCCAGACTCCCTTATTCTTCGAGCAATGAACAGGTCAAGAGCCTCAGTTTTAGCTTCAGTTCCTTCCATCAAAACGTCTCAGCTACATAGGTTCACCACTTCTTCTCTGACAGCTCCACGAATCATCTTTGGCTCCTTCCCACAACATCCTCCCTAATACTTACCCCTCTGTCACACTGCCTGCCTTATAGCAAAACACTGCTGCTGAGATCATCACTGTTAACTCTTCTCACCATGACACTCTCAATGGCCTCTGCTTCTTGACCACACCAATACAAACTTCTTTCTCCAAAAAAGTCCTTTTCATTTATTTTTTTTTTTTGAACTGCCTCCATTCCAGCTGTTTAACTTTCAATGTCTCATTTGCCTGATTCACCCAGAAGTCTTTATGCCGAGAAATTCCACAACTCAGCTTACCAATGCTTTCTTCAAAAACACACAGGGCTTGAGTAAGTCAATTAAAGCCACTGATATCAAATCTCCTCAATGAGAAAGCTGTTCAGCAGTGTTCCTTCTGCTTCAGCAAAGGCACCTGTTCTTTAATCTTTTTCATGCTGCTGGTAACAGCTGTTGAGAAAATAGCCTGCCACAGGACTTAGTGCAAATTCAGAAATCCAAAATGGGGAAGGCGCTGTAGATGGCTTAATAGGTAGGAATGTGTCAACAATAGATCAAGAAGGCAGCAGAGAGGGGAAAAATACCTCTTAGACCATTTCAACCTGTTTATTCTTGTTTTTACTCCAACACTAAGAATACATCTCTATAGGCAGCAACCACACCACTCCTCTACCTTGACTCTGTTGTAATTATCAGGGTACTATTATTAGGTTTTCAGAATGACTCAGGGCACCAAAGTCTCAGCTTCTGCTGGAAGTTATTTTGGCTTGGCATCCAACCCTCATTTATATTTCCAGTTAATAACCCTGGTGCACGAAACAAGAACTGCCCAAATTGCCTTGCAGAAGCAAGGCTTTCTCTGAGAGATGTAGCACTCACCAGGCCATAGACAGCACACAAAAGAAAGACTTTGGTGCTTTTCAGGTAGTAATCATTTAGCAAAGAAATAGAAGTTTCAAAAAGGGATCCAGCCTAAGGAAAAATCTAGTGTCTGTATTTACTCCAGCTGTTCCTGAGCTAGTACATCTGGGATAACAAGGATGAGAACTCCAGTCAACAGATGATAATGAATAGAAATATTTTGATACTATCTGTTTCTCAATCCCTACTGGTGGAATATTTTGTTCTTTACAGTTTTGGTTTTGTAAATAAATAAACCACGGGTAAATTACTGATTAAATCTGAGGTCCTAAAGACATCATCTAATTGTAATAACTAGCATTAGAAAATCATTTAACTCTTAGAATCTCCTGATTAACATATAATTAATGTGATTCTTTTTGTTGTTATAAATATAGTTTAATTTGAAGATAATCTTCTAATCTATTGTATTAAAAAGCAATTACAGCAAGAGTGCATTAACTAGGAATCAGTTGCACATCCCAGAAACATAACAGGTCCAGGACTTTATTAGAACACACTTACGTAGAGTTGACTGAACAACTGGGGAGGCCATCAGTTAATCCACTTAATTATTTAACGCAATAGGATTTAATTTGCTAATGAAATCCAGAAAGTTGCTGGACACTGAAAACGTGTTTGCTTGTGAACACCCACCACAGTGCTCGCTGTCATGCAGGTACTCGTGCAGGTACTCTTTCCTTCATTTGTAGACATGGTAATGTGGTGGTGGTCTGGTTATATGAAGCAGCAATACTGAGAAAGGCTTTTCAGATGCCCTTTTAGTGGAATTTAGAAACACATGCTGGAAGAAGAAACAGCAACTAAAGCATCCTGTGCAAAAACCAACAAAGCTTCTGCAGGTGTTTCCTGGCCTGTGTGAAATACATTGACACTTTCCAGGAAATCTGGAGTCATCAAGTTTTAGATAGAAATGTAGAATCCTCTCTAGATTATGTGAATGAAGAGGAAAAAAAAAAAAAAAAAAAAAAAGGGAGCTCACACAGATGGAAGTCTTGTTTTCAATGCTAAGGAGAGATTCTGGTTAAAAATTAAAATCACATTTTCCCTTAATACCTGAATATCCATAATTCAAATACTTAAGCTCGCAAAATCTTGACAATATGCAAATCAGCAAAATACTGATCAGTACTGAATCTGAATGAACAGAAGTCAATGGCAAATTCATGATTAGGACCTGAATCTGTTTCTCAGAATATTAAACCATGTCAGAAAACCTCCTTTTGAAATTCTCTTGCTGCTACGTGGATCAGTTCTCCTCACTCCGGCTGCCTCAATAGAACACGTGGAGTAAGACTAATTCCTCTGAAAGGCATGGACATATTACAAATGGTTAGCATCTTCCATTGCCTGTACATGCAACTCGTAAACCCATTCATCTCCTGCACAGCTGTATTTCAATCTTATTTTCATTAGTAACTTGTACTGTGTTTGGATTAATTATTAATTGAAAAAGAGTATCATTACATATGGCAACGATGAAAAGCTTGCAAACAGAGAAGTATAATTCCCTCATTGAGGGTATTATACTCTGAGCATGTATTATAAATCCAGACATGCTCAAGCACTGAAATTTTTCACATGTATCTCAGTTAGGTTGGTATCTTCAAGCTGCAAGACTTAGGTGGTCTGAAAACAGAATGTGGCCCCAGCTGCTTTATATTATGCACTGATATTATCTGTATCTTACTGATCTGCCCTATGGAAAGAGAGAGGTTTCCTTGTTTCAAAGTCAGACTTAACTAGAGAGCTGAGTTTTCTTTGCTTAAAAGCCTGGCCTAAGTTGAAAGTATGACGATAATTAAAAGAAGTCAAGTCTGAGTAGGTATTTGCTGAAGTATGCTAATGAGTGTTTCTTAAACTTCAGCTCACTGCAATTTTATAGTAAAAGCAACCATAGAAACCTGAAACCATTTCAAATTAACCTGGTTTTATCTGGACTGGTAAATTATTTTTAAGTTTGTAGTATCAATTAAGAGGAATAAGCTGCTCAAATTGCTTCTGGCAGAAGAGGAAAGTTCTGTTTAGAGACCACAGGCATAAAAGATAAAGAAATCTATCAAATTAAGCAAGAGGCCACTTATAAAAGAACAAAATACAGGCAATGTCAAAAAAAACAAATTATGGTTAAGAGGCTACATAGGAGCTAGGCTTTGAACAACAACAACACTTCCAGAGATGGGACAGGAGAAAACCCACACTGGAAGAAATCAGAAGATATTTTTTTCTTGATAAGTGCCTCACAACATTGTGTCTATGAACACTATTGACACCAGAGGATATCAGGAAAAAAAAAAAAAAAAAGTTAAGCCAATAAACAATGCAAGAGTAGTTCAGAAGTAGCATTTTTATGGGGATTAAAATGAGATAGGACAGCTACTAGAGGTAGCTGTGAGGCACAGGGTACTGCAGAGGGGTGTGCAGCTAGCAGAGGTTGCCTTCTCATCACTGCTGCTGGCTGGGTAGAGGAGAAAGGCAACATAAGGAAACAATATCCAAGACATCTATGTACAAGTGTGTTCTGAGACCGATGGTTCTGCCAGAACTCAAAGCCACTGCCTGGTTAATGTGCAGGTTTTGGAGTGCATATCATTTAGTGCAGGGAGCAAAGTGAACTAAGATAGCTTTATTCATAGATGGAGTACATCACAGAAAGAAAGAAGAAAGATCCAAAATGATGGTCACCTAGGATCACTCACAGGCAACGGTGGGGTGGGCTGGGCTTCTTCCACAGATGAGGGATAATTCCCACTTTCTTAGATCTCTAGGGTGGATCTCTAGGAAACTCCATTTGTGCTGACTGATACTAGTCATTAGCCAAGTAGCTAAGCAGCATCAAGGAATTAGGAAGAACGGCTTCCCAAGGAAGCACAATGATATCCTGAGATGACCCACAAATCACTTTGCCTCCATGTTCTTGCCATCACTTCATAATTCAGCATTCTCGTTTCCCTCTCATCTATTCTGCAATTTCAAGACAAAAAAAACCCTAAGACAATGGTGTGAATACATCCGATTTGCTTAAAGAACAAAGATTTTCTCATCCTGTTAGTATGTGGCTGAACTTTATGAGCTGCATTTATATTGCCTGGTTTGCACAGTCTGGGGCCAATCTGGATGTTTTTAAGTAAGAGTTATTCATTTAGTAGGAATAGGTAGTTCATTGACTATCTGAATTGTTCAGGCAAATTCCCTGCGCTATCAAAGCTTTTGCTTTTTATATGCTTATGCAGCTTATCTATTATTCTTTTAGATGCAGACCTAGAATCTTATACTGCATTCTCACAGCTAGAAACCTCTGGCTGGATTAAAAAATTATGACATCAGAAGCAAAATACCAGCACCACTGAGTCCTGAAAGTCATCTCTCTCTGTTTCCATTACTGTTAAGCTCCAGATTTCTGATCTTAGGGACCTGATGCAGAATAAATACATGTTTTGTATTTGATTTATTTCTATGTTATTAAATCTTGTTTGTGCTTCACCCAGGTACATGTAACAATGTGAACTTATTTCACGCCACAATGGATCATGTAATCAAAAGTCATTATTCCCATTGGGAATACTGCAGTTGCTTGCAGGCTTGGGAGCATGTGATACTTCCGACTCAGGATCCCGTGCAGGGAATGAAATTCACAGTCAGTTGGTAATTACATCGGGTTCTATACTGTGAAGATACAAGCACTCAGAGACAAGCATGTCAATACTCTATGTTTATATTTTTGCAAGATAGGAGAAATTCAATTTTATTCAGCTATCTCCTGGTGACTTTCTGCAACTATGTATCAGCAGAACTTTTTTCACTTTTATTTTAAAGATAAATTGCTTGGTGCAGTATCAAGGATACTTAGAATTTAAGAATAGAACCTATTAGTCTGTCACTCTTCCAGAGACACAGACCTTGAAGAGTCTGAAGAAGTAGTCTTTATGCGACAGCATAATAAGAATGTCAGGCCCCCTCCCTCCTCCCCCAGTCTTCTTGAACGACATTTTCCCCAGCAGGGAAAATTAATACACTTCGAAAGTTATAACATGCTGGAAAACATACATCAGCCATCAGCATGATTTTCTAAAATGAAAATGAAGCTGTGTGGAAACCACATTCTTAATCAACTTTTGTAAACCAGGTCTTTTCCTTTTTCTAAAAAAAAAAAACAAAACCACCACCCCCCCCCCACTTAAAAAAGCGCTTTATAATGCTTTTACCGTGTAGCATTAGATTTGCTAGTGAAGTGTGGAATATTTTTCTTCTTATGTTATTAAATTTCAAAGACATACTCCTTGGGGCTTGTCTTAAGTCTGTCATCTGTGCTGCTAGTAAAGACTCTTAACACTTGGACAGCTTCATCCCTCCCCTTGGATCCCACCAGCAAATCAATCAAAATGGCACCACCTCTCTTCAATGCAGGCTTTCAGCAGGCTGCCAGAATATGTTTATATTTCATCACCGCTTAGCTGGCTTTTGTCATCACTCGAGAGTTGTCTGTATCACTTAGCAAGAAAGGGACACGCACAAAGGAGTTATCTCCTTAGTGTCAGAGGAAGCACAGTTACTTGATCACAGTGAAGAAAGTGGCTGGTATCTCACAACGGACGGAAAATGGGGAAAAATTATCTAAGGCAAAATAATAAGAGGAGGAAAGAAAAGAGACCAAATAAAGATAAAATGGAGATGAGTATGAGGGCTAGAAGACCTCTCTTACGAGCACAGGGCTGAGAGACTTGGAATTGTTCAGCCTGGAAAAAGGGAAGGCTCCATGGAGACCTTATTGCAGCCTTCCAGTATCTGAAAGGGGCCTACAGGAAGGCTGGGGAGGGACTTTTTACAAGGGCTTGTAGTGATAGAACAAGGGGTAACAGCTTCAAACTGGAAGAGGGTAGATTTAGATTAGATGTAAGGAAGAAATTCTTCACTATGAGGGTGGTGAGACACTGGCACAGGCTTTCCAAGTTTGGGTGCTCTGTCATTGGAGGTGTTCCAAGACCAGATTGGAAGGGTCTTTGAGCAACCTGGTCTAGTGGGAGGTGTCCCTCCCCATGGCAGGGAGGTTGGAACTAGGGGATCTTTAAGGCCCTTTCCAACCCAACCCATTCTGTGATTCTATGATAAAGAAGAGGAAAACAGTAAAAATTAAGGAATATGAATCAAGAAAATATTATGTCAACAGGAAATGTAAACATGCTAGAAAAAAAAACTGAGATAAAAAGATACAAAATAAAACAAACACAGCAGCAGTTTCAACTTTAAAATAAGAAGCAAGGTTATCATTGATATTTTCCTCCTGTCAGTGCCTTCTATACTGCTTTGTAGATGTCTGCATTGAGCTATATATAAATTACTGCTCATCAGTGGAAAACAAAGGACAAAAGTCAGTTCAGGGAGAAAAGCATGCCATTTTCTCACTTGCTGAAGTTGGGAAGCTTCGGTTTCTAGTATTTCTAAGGAGCTCAGTACAAGTTCAAGGTAAAGAGCAAGCTGAAAACAGATGTCCTTGACAATTATTCATGTCAACAAAAAGGGAAAATGTTCAAAGCACTTAGAAGTTTGTGTCACTGACCTGCCTATGTTCAGGGAAATAATAAAATTCTGCATAGCAAACCAGCTCCCCCATTAGCATCAGCTATGTGATGGAGAATCCGAAACTACTTAATAAATCCATATGAGCAACCCAAGAGTCAACAGTTGTATCAGGGAGTTGCCTTGAAAGGGCTGAGACCAAGTTAGGAGACTTGCAAGTGAAATGGGAAGGTCTAGAATGGTGTTAAAATATATATAGATCCAATCTGAGATTGTCCCAGAGCCAAGGCAGCAGAACAAGACGACTGCAGCATCAGCTAAGGACTTTAAGTCAATCTCTCAGGTCACAGCTGAATTAGACTGAGTAGATCTGCAAGCATCTTTGGGGGAAATTAAGAATTGGTGGATCCCACTGATGGAATGCAGAGATGTCACTTATATGTATTTCAGAAGAACTGATCAGACACAGAAAAAACAAATGTTGGCCTTGTGTGGTGTTTGAAGTTGAGAAGGTGCCTAGTCGTTGGTAGTAGTTTACAGCACTGCCAGTTTCCTGATTAGCTCCTTTAGAAATAAAACAAACAGAGGTGACAGATGATGATGTCCCTATCACTGAGCAATAGTTCTTTCTACGCAAATCATGTTATTTTCTGTTCAGAGGAGGCAGCATGGTTGTATCATTAAAACAATTGCTGACAGCTTCTGTTATTAACAGTCCCAAATGGGCCTCCTGCCATCTGTGATGGGCGAGAGATAGTGGCAGGCAATGATCAGCATTGAAGTTCACTTCCCTGACTACTACTTAATGAAAAGGCAGATTTTTTCAAGAACAAATCTGTTTCTTAGTGGCCCTTAAGAATGCTCTTGATATGATGGATGAGCTCTTGACCAGTGGATGTGTTCAAGGCCAGGTTGGATAGGCTTTGAGCAAAATGATCTAGTGGGAGGTGTCCCTGCCCGTGGCAGGGGCGCAGAAGTGTTGGAACTAGATGATCTTTAAGGTCTTCTCCAAGCGAAACTGTTCTATGGATCATTTCCACAGTAAAATAACATAACTTCACTGGGGAGAGCCACTACTCTAAGGAGTAAGGATACAGTTTGCACTCATGAATGTATTTTCATTACAATCAAGTTTGATGTGAGTAGACTTTGATATTGGTACAGCAAACCAGAAGTAGGAGGTTTGGCAACCTTCAGACAAGTAGCCCGGCTTTGAGGCACTGTGTCTGTGATGGGATGCAGTCTGTGCATTTCGATTCAGTGTTTGCCCAGGATGCCAGCTATCTGCATAGCCCCAAAGAGATGTGCCAGGAGATTGCAGGGCTGCTCTCCCCCTCAACCTTCAGTCAGGCGGTTTGTCAACATACAGCTTTTGCTGTAACTGCAGTTTGGGCAGTGCTGGGGTTAAAGGTTTTCATTGATTTTCTTTTCTTTTGCAATTTCAGTCTGCCTTTTCTTTTTTTTTTAATTTCTAGGAGGATATGTTAGTCAACCAAGTTGGGGCTAAGATAGCAGTGAGAGATTTCTTGCATCAACTGTCCAAAAATTTCAAAGAAACCAACTTGAAAAATGATAAAAAATCCAGAGCAAGCTTCAAAATGGCTTGTTTTTTTTTTTAATAAACGAAGAGAACCCAACTGACTCGGTGCTTGGTGATTGCTCTGAGCATTTCTGCAAGCACAGTGGGAGAGAAATGCATGTACAGGACTGAATTTCACTGACAGGTCAAGTGCCAGCAAAGGTGGCTTTGCTGGCAGGCTAGTTAGATCTCCAATTTATCCAACATAATGGACACATACTCTCTTTCCATTCTAAGCTGAAATTATAATCTAGCTCTGAATAGAAACATTTCTCAGTCCTCTAATTTACAGTCTGCTAAATACATAAAATGTATTATGCTTTATAATGTTTGTAATGAGGTTCTAATCATGCTAAAGATTGTGTCTTCATAGAAATCTTCAGAGGCAGCACTGCAAGCTGATAACTGGATTTGCATCTGCTTGGTTGTTCTCAGAACTAACAATAAAGACACTTGCTCAGGAATAGAAGTAGATGAATGCCAAACTTTTCTTAAACAGAAGAAAGGGAGGTTTTAAAAATGAAAAAGAAGAAAGTTGGACAATTTTTTTTCCTCTTAAGTAAACAATGCAAATAAAAATATTTTCCACTGTTTGTTTATGATGAAAGGATAAAAACATCACTTTAGGGTCAAGTACAGTACAGAACAGTGAATTACTGACAGCGCAGGAATTCCTGTCATCAGTTGCAGAAGGCTGCACTCAAAAGATGGACCTTTTCTTGAATTACATTGTGCTATTAATTTTCAAAGAAAAATTAGGATGACAACACTTAGTATGAAAAAAATCCCTCTAAGCTGTAAACAGTTTCTGTATTGAGATAGGCTTGACCCTGGAAAGAGCACAAAATGAACAAGGTGGCTGTGTGGGAGGAAAGGCTGAACAGCTATAAATGTTGCTTTAAACAAGCTCAATCTATGGCTTCACTACAGCATTTGCATACCATGTTATTTTAATCATGAGTAATTACTGAGAAACAAAAGCAACTCATGGCAGGGTAAGAACTGTAATAAAGAAATCATTAAAAACATCAGGGGATTTCTATTAAGACCACATTTAAGAGGGTCATACTTTTAATTTTAATATTGCCAGCATAAAATATAATTTACTGCAACAGAGCTCAACTTTTATTTAGGCAGTTATCCTGCTGGATTAATATAATGGGAAAAAAAGAAAAAAGGTCAATATTTGCATTTCATCTATTCTAGTGCCGAATTAATTTAACAGTGCTCATGCTGAGTCCACCTTAGAGGGGGTGTGGATCTTTGGTTTCAGGACCTAGTGTTTTGGCAGCATAACAAGATATCTCATATTGTACCAGAAGGATCTCTGAGCCTAGAACCTTGTCTCAGGGTTTCAGTGAAGAAAAGATGTCAACCCATCCCATGTCTATGTGCAGATATGTTCAGTTTTTATATTGGCAGACTCCTGTTGATTTTCAGCAGTGGCAAACCAGTGTAACACCAGTGTAATAAGAACTGAGGCACAGTCCTTCCCTCTTCTATACATCTCAGCTCTCATCTGGAACCTCAGAGAGACAAAACAGAAAGCCAAGGGTTTCCTCCCGAGAGAAAAATGTGAGCTACTGCTGCGTGGTGAATGCTTTACCATTAGATGCTGCCTAGAAGTGCCAGAAGTAGAGGAGATCAGAAAAAAACGAGATTGCACTAGTGCATATTCTTATTCATTTACATTAAGTAACTTTGTATCTGAGCATAAACTCAGCGGCAGAATACTTGGGAAAAAATCACTAGAAGGCAGATTTGTTCACAGTTCTCATCTCATGGTCCTTTTGCATGCAAAATTCCTAATAAGTTGTGCATTTGAAACACAGACAGGAGTCTACACAGGTTTGCCCAGGCATCCTCAATGTACATATTCATTTAGATACCAGAATAAAAACCAGTCAGGCACCGCATACTTCTCTGCAAGGACATTTCAAAAATACATTCCAAATTTTCTTTTAAAGTTGGTATTTGAAATTTCTTGTCCACAGTGGGAGAGAGGGAGGTTTTCCAGGCAATTTAGAACTACTATTGCTTCCAGGTAGATAGAAATCAACCCAGCCAGCCAGCCAGCCAAATATTAAATGAAAGAATGGCTGTTGTCCAAAGCTGGGTTTCTGATAGCTGCAGATTGGAGAGGCCGTGGAAGAGCTGTCATTACCAACAGATTTATGTTCTGTAGCATCCTGGCAGCAGATGCTGCTGTTGCTGACAGGATCTACAGCACCGAGGATGGAGCAGAGTGCTTTTCTGCTGTGGCACCAGAGAGACTTGTCAAATGCTCAGAAGCAGCTGCAGGAAGCTGCAAGACAGAAGATTGTTTCTTATTCAAATGGGCATAAACTCCCCACATGGAGACAGAGAGAAAAACATGGGCTGGGAAGAGGTGTACAGGGTAAATAATTAAGAAAGTACAATGCTGGGAAAACGAAGCTTCAGAGAAAGCAACAGAAATCTGCATGCTCATTGAAATGAGAAATGTGACATTTAAACGACCCAGTAAGTTTCTACGAGCACGGTAAGTGTGTTGTTATAGTGTTTAAGGGATTTCAGCCCTCATACTTCAGGACATGAGGCAGTTGCTACCTGCTTGAGATTGGCCAGAACCATACACTCCCCCCAGCACGTTATTGCTGAATTATCCATTATAGGGGTTTAAAACCATTTTCTGAAGCATCTGGTCTTGGCTCCTGTCAAAGGCAAGACACCTTAGCAACTCCAGATGAACCATTGCTCTGATGTGTTATGACAGTTTCTGTGTTCCGACAAATGTCTGGATTAAACTCAATTTTGATTTCAGCTCAATGGTTCACTTCACTAAAATAGCTCATAGAAATACTGAAAAAAAAAAAAAAGGGGGAGGACAGTAACCTGTCCAGGACATTTTGTGACTATGATAATTAACATATAGTATCAAGGGCTTTGCTTAGAAATGGTTTTAGTAAGAATCACATTAATAAGAATCGTACCGGCAGAACTGTACAAGGTAATGTCAGGCAACAATAGATATTCCCAGTCCACTGACAGCCCATCACACCAGATTCAGGAGATCAGTTTGATGCCTGTTTAGTTGCTCTGACATTATGACAAACCTTCTAAAAGGTTAACCTGGATTGCAACAGTTCTTGATAGTGAAGAAAACATTAACTAGAAAGGCTGGATGAATGGTAACTTAGCAAGTTAGGAGTGCCATAAGAGTTCGTATCAAGAATTTATCCCTGGGGTTTAAGCTAAAAAAGGGCACTGAATGATTTCTGGAAAAGTGAAAACTCTTTTGATTTTAAATCCTTACAAAGCAAAGTCCAGTTGAAGCTGTCACCATAATCTGAATGGAAGTTTCATTTCAAATCCCTCACAGCCTATAACGTTCTGATTTTAAAGGTTAAACAAGCAATAGAAACACAAGTTGATTAACTCTTGTCTTTCTCTCTCCCAAATCCCAATCCAATTAAACTTAAACCAGCTAAACTAGTTGGAGGCCAAATGTAACATGGTAGTTGACAGCTCATGGGAACATTGATGGAGTAGGAAGGAGGTCGAGAAAACAGGAACTCTACTAAACTTGATGTTCTGGAAGATTTCACTCATCTAAAACTACTGGCATCAATTATTTCATAAAAGAGAGAGACAGACAGACAGAAAAGACAAGACAAGACAGAAAGACAGCAAAGAGTTCTCATTGAAGAACTCTTAAACATACAAGAATATATAAGTAAAATGTCTTGTTCCCCTTTACCAGTCTGGTTTATGAGAACAAGCAATTCCCAATCCAAAGCAATTTCCTCTTCCTACTTTATCAAAATACTTACAACATGTAAAAATGTTTTACAACATGCTGCATAAGATCATTTACAGATCTCCTGAGTCATTTTTTTCACCTGCAAAACCTAGGAGTAGGATCTCTCTTCCCTCCAGAAGAAGGGGAATTTATGCCAATTAAATTCACTTCTCTTTGGCAAGGGGGAATGTTCTCCTGTAGTGGTATTTTCATTACAGCATTATAAGCTCTCCTCTTCTTCACAAAGCCAGAAACACAAGTGACCTCTTCTATGTTCCAACGTAAGAATGGCCCTGAACATAAAAAGGAAATGGACCTGTTGGAGCAGGTCCAGAGGAGGCCACAGAAATTATCTGGGGGTTGGAATCCCTCTGCTGTGAGGACAGGCTGAGAGAGTTGTGGATGTTCAGCCTGGAGAAGCAGCTCCAGCAAGACGTTCTGGTGGCCATTCAGTACTTAAATGGGACCTATAAGAAACATGGTGACAGATTTTTTTTAGCAAGGCTTGTTGTGAAAGGACAAGGGGTTATGGTTTTAAACTAAAATAGTAGACATTTAGACTAGATGGAAGATTTTGACACTGAGGGTGGTGAGACCCTAGTCCAGGTTGCCCAGAGAGGTGGTAGATGCCCCAACCCTGCAAACATTTCAGGTGAGGTTGGACGGGGGCTCTGAGCAACCTGCTCTAGTTGCAGATGCCCTCTCTCACTGCAAGGGATGTTGGACTAGATGATCTTTAAGATCCCTTCCATACCAAAACATTCTATGATTCTATGTATGTGTGAATTGCCAGACAGCAGGGATAAAGATCCATAGGTTCAGAAAGACACACAGGACATATATAGAGGGAGAAGGAAATATTTTGCTGTAAAATAACTAAAGGTATATACATTGCCAGTATGTGAATATTTTCGTCAGCTTCTAGCAAAGGAATGGCTTCCAAAAAGCTGTCTATATGTGAAAAGCAAAGCATGTGCCTCACCATACTGAGATAGATAAAAAGGACAGCTTACTTATTATTGCTCTCATTTTCTTATTAATTGCTTCTCTGACAGGCTGCCACTCTCTCCCTCTCTCAGTGCAGCCACTCACTGGCATGCAACCTATCTCTTGATTTATGTCATCTCTAAATTTGCATCACATCAAGCTGAATGACTAGGTGACAAAGTTCTGGAGATCTGATGACTTCACATCTGTCATCGACTTAACCTGTTTTCCTCTTCTGCAGAGGAAAGGCCATACAATAAGAGAAATGACACAAAATTACTGTCTTTCAACCCTAAGAAAGGAATAGAGCTTTTCTCAGGGAGGTTAGGTTCAACATGGCATCAATCCAAGGCAGATTTCCAGCTCAAGGAGATTCATGGTCTTGCCATCAATAAAGGAAGACAAATTGACTTGCTCTTGTCTGATTTTTTTCCCCCAGATGCTCTTCCTAATGAATGCATCAAGAATCACAACTCCCTACTGCATAAAAACGAATGACCTCTGCAATATACCTCTAAATTTGAGCAAGAAAGAGATGGATGGTTATGCATGACTCAGTTTGATGAAGCTGGTTATCCAAAGCTCTAGGCACCTTCAGCATCAAAGTCTAACAACAGAATAAATAACCAGAAACCACCGCCACAACAGAAGAGCCAACAGCATAAGAATGCTTCTCAGAAGACTTCAGTACTCTCCATTCCAGCTGAGAACTGTAAGAAATATTTTATGCTGGCTAACATTGAAAAATCAAGTCCTAAGAGATGAAAGCATCAATACCTGGTGTCTCAGTAAGGTTTTGGGTTCATAACTAAGCTGAGTAGACTTGCATG
The DNA here is from genome assembly GCF_000691845.1 of Merops nubicus. Taxonomy (NCBI): domain Eukaryota; kingdom Metazoa; phylum Chordata; class Aves; order Coraciiformes; family Meropidae; genus Merops; species Merops nubicus. Next base: position 30,979 of record NW_008598205.1, read on the forward strand.
GGGAAACACCATGATATATGGATAGTTAAGTACTCCATCCTTGTTGCAGACATCCAGCAAGAGGCAAAAGATGTAATTATCAACAATATTTTGGTAACTCAGGAAAACACCTCTAAAGAAATCCCAGTCTTTTTAGCTCCACCAAGAATATGTTGGAAACCTCATCACATCAAGCCTTTGAGATCCTGTAGTATGTCCAATAGATAAGTCCTATGCTTGTCATTGGGGAAACACAACTACAGCACTCAAAGTTTCTGTGTCTGTAGGAATTTGTAATTAGGGTGTTTTCATATACAAGAATCAGAGATTTGTTGGCATTTGTAACCAAGCTGACTAGAACAGCAAAGTGGGTAAGAGAAGGGAGTATAATTTCCAGAAACTGTCAAGGAAGGAAAATGATATCAACAGTCATAACCTGAACAAAAGGAGAAATCATACAGCTGTCGAGGCAAGGAAGAAGCTTCAGCGTGCACAAGGAAGCCTAGCCACCTGCCCTGGGAGCGTGGTGCCTTTGCATCTATCCAGCACGCTCCTCACATGTGAATCTGCTTCCAAAAATGTCCTTCTGCTGAAGTGACTTGTCTGCCACTGAGGACACTCCTTTGCTCGTCTTGCTGAAAAAACATTTCCATTAGAAATGCAAAACCAAGAGGCGAATGTTAAAAAAGGGTTATTTACATCACAAGAAGCAATTTCACATAATTTTAAATTTTCTGTCTGCATTATGTCTCATGTCGTGGTACTAAAGCCGTTAAATTAGGTTAGAATCCTGTCCATTGACTCATAATTTAATCTTCCTAATAGCATTAAGAGTGCAGTAGGATCCTTCCAAACTAAGCGCAGGATGATCTATTAGCATTTCAAGAGTGTTTCCATGCAGGGTTACTGATAACAATGTAAATAAATTCTATAAAGTATGAGTAGTTTCAATACATTATTTACCAAAACCTGAAAATAGATCCACTGCTTCATCAAAGGAATAGCTGAGGCTTCTTAGAAGACTTCTGCAGAATTTATTAGAAATGAAATTAAAAGTGTCCTGTAAAAGCATAAACAGGGTTCTGTAAAAATGATTCAGAAATCCTGCTGTGGTGAGCAGAGAATATGTTTTGCTCTGTCTAACTGTAAAAACAGTAAAGTGAGTAGAGAATTAAGAGGCAGCTACTTGGCACTGGCTCAGTGAAAGTAAGATTAGTCTTCTTACTGTGGATGAGGAGCTGCAGGTTTCTGTGCACACATTTACAACCTCCATAGAAAAAGGAACGCATGTTTACCTTCCTTGCATTCATTCTGGGCTGATCTATTAAATGGAAACTGAATGAAGTATACAGAGATGTGCTTACAGTCCAACAAAACCTACATGTTGAATATATTCAACCACCTACTCTGTTTTCAGTTACTTTCTGTTTCATGTAATTTACCTCCACTACAAACAAATTCTTTAAATAATTATTTATATAAGCAAATATACGCTCTTGTGAGCACACTTTTCGGAGACAGAATGATACAGCTCTTCCAAAGTAAATTTAAAATGCCTTTTTTCTGTGTATACTGCTTGTTAGGATTTTGCATAAATAATAAAAACAGAACAAATTTTATCTGCCTTTTACAATGTTTCTATGTCGGATTAACTCCACGGATGAAGCCACGTATGCTTAAAAAGCTACTATATGTTAGAATCACTATGCAGAAGTAAATATTTTAAAAATAGTGAAAATGAGCCAGGAGTTGGGTTGAGATATACACAGACATTCCTAAATGAGTTGGTGCCAGTAGTTATGACACATGAAGAAAATAGGCAGAATTGCATCAAATAGTTAGATTTGGGATAAAGCACAGAGTTTATTCGGTATGCGGTGTCAAACAGTCATATTTAAAGTACAGCAAAAAGTATTAGTTACTATTTCTACTAGCCACCTCCACTTCATATCACTTGCAACGGGAAACAAAATAACAAAAACCACTCCACCACTTCAAGGTAGAAATTACCTATGTGTAAATGTCTTTTTCCATAAATGACTCGTGGCATGTTTGAAGCAATACATCATCTCCTTTGTTCATCTATTTCTATCTCCTTTTAATGTCTTATTTAGTTACCTTAGCAATACATTTTATTTTTTTTTTAACACAGGCTAAGGAAGAGACCGGGATTCATGAATTTAAAAAGTGTTTTGGGCTTCGCTGACAGCCCTAAGGGACCCCACTGTGGATAGCAGGAGATGAGCACGCAGTCAGGAATGATATCCCTTCTCTTATGACCTCCAGTTTTCTTGACAGGCAAAACACCTCACAGAGTTGTAAGATAAAGGTCTGGGATGATTTTTGAGGCCACAAAGATTCTGAAAGTCATTTTTATATTCTTTTTAATGCTATAAAAAAGAGACAGCAGCAATACTAGTGCTATAAATGACTTTGTGAAGAATCTCTCCTGATCTTCACACCCCAGACTCTCTGTCACAGGCACAAGTCTAATGTTTTCATTCATCATCTCAGCGTAGATAAAAAAGATCCATTTTTTGAGGAGCTTATTGTCTTTGCATTACTACTTCTAAACACATAACCTTATCTATTCAAGGTGGATGCCTGGCTTAACCATGACCTTGTCACTCTCATTAAGTTTGGAATGAATTTTCTCAAATTTTCTTATCAATCAAGGTAATTGCTTCTTGCAGGAAATCCAATCTTCTGTTAACCACATCATTACCAGTGATCGAAGTCCTCAAACTCTGTGTAAGCTGGAATCACTCAAATCACCCAAGAGAATAGAGAAGCCTAAATTTATAAACAAAACTCCACAGGTCGTTTCCATTTCAGCAGCTATTCCACAGACTGACAGATACACTGAACTATATTTAAGAATTAAAAATAATTCTATATTATAGTTCTACATCAGCCTTCAGAGTCACAAAAGATGACACTATCCTTGCAAAGGCCGTGTAAGATAAGAAGAACATGAAGAAAAAAAACAAAAACAAAAACAAAACACCTCTGGAATAAGTGGATTTTAAGCAGGGATCTGAATAGTATAGTGGATAAAAATCTAAGAATAAAAGAAAATCCATACAGAGGGGGCAAAAGGTCCATTTAATTGAAATCCTCCCTACCTGGGAAACAGTCTAAGAACAGGGCAGGAACATAGTAATATCTCCCCAGAGTAGTTTCCTGGTCGTCAGTAACCTTCGGCTTTCCTGACACGGGGCACTCTGGTTATATTTAACAGCCCACACTGGATTTTATTTTGTGAATCTGTCCAGCTGATTTGAACCTGCAGAAGCTTTTCGCACATGTGATATCTCCATCTCTGTTTTCCCCTTAAGTGGCTTGGATGCTATGCTAGTTCAGGTTGGAGATAAAACGCTTAACTTGGAAATATGAGAATGTAATTAAGGTGATTGTGAAGAAAGGTTTGGGGAGAGCTGGGAGCAAGTAAGAAAACTTGCTGTTGTGTTGGTACAGATCATGGAAAGATTTACCAAGAGGTGCCCTACTTTCAGAGAGACTACATGTGTTCTTCTACCAACACAACAGCTCTCATGCTGTGGAGACTGGTGTTTTATGCTCATAATGCTAAGCTTTTATGAAATTAAACTGATTATCTCACATGCAAAAATAAATTCGTATTTCCAGTACCAAGTAATATTTTTACCAACTTATAGTTCTGATCTTCATTTTCAACATTTGAAAAGAAATTATATTCATACAGAAACCTGTCTTATTTCCTCTAAGGATCTCTGCAGAAGGCCTTGTCCTATTAAGTTGGAGGGAATGCCATCGAACTCCGTCAGCCAAGATTTTTGCTATTGGTGTGTTGTAGTGAAGCTGGTGGGAAATCTAACCAGGTCCCTGAACAAAATCAGCAAATTCTTCCTCACATACAAATCTGAGGTGACCATACACACAAACAAGTGTTATCATTAATTAAAGCCTGTAACTACTTAGCTTTATGTATACATGGACTTTCTATAAACTAACGTACAAAAATATACAACCCATCCAGCCACATACCTACATGCCTTCCAATGCACCCCAATTCACAGCTACACAAATTCTGACCCTGTCGATGATCTCTGCAAAGGAGGGATGCTGGATGATGACATCAAATTTCAGTCAAACTCTGCTCTCTTAGGAAAACCGTGTTTTAAACTTTCTCCCGTCTCATGTCCCGTTCCACACAACACAAGCAATTCATCATATTGCAAACCTTATTTTGCACTACAGTAAGTATTTGTCAGTCTGTTAAGCCGCAGATTAATTTTCCTCCCATCTGAAGTCTGTTACATTATTGGAATTGTTATTTTCCTTCTGTTTCCAAACTTACTAGCTTCATAGAGTAACTCAAACTGAATGCCTGACATGGAAAATTTCTTCTCAGTGGTTAGAGTATCTTTGGCTAGTATTTGATTACCACTAGTACTTCTGATCACAACTCATTCATACTCATTCACAAAATCTACTGGGCAATGCTGAGTTACAGCTGCCACAGAAAAACTGTCAGAGGATATGCGTGAACCCCCTGCCTCCAGCCATCTCTGGTGCTGCACAGTAAGCCCAAAGGACCAGGCATTTACATGCTGAGCAAAGATATCCACAGCTTGAAGATAACAGGGGTTTTTGCTTGTTTGGAAGAATGACAATTTCAAGTCTTCTGGAAAAGACTCAGAAAAGACCTAAGCTAGAAGCTAGGGCAGATCTCGGAGCGAAGGCAGAGTCTGCTCAGTGTGAAGTGGGAAGGTGTTTTACCTTTTGCAAAGACTACCTGGCACTACACTTTTGAAGTGACCACACAGAGCATCACCAGGAGGATAATGGCACATCCAGATACAGACCCCACCTCCACTCTGGAAACTGTCACAAACTGTGAATGTGATGATTTATAATTAAAGACAGATTTTCATTATTTCGCTCCCCTTCCCCCACAAGAACCCTAACACTGTGAAACAAAATAATCACTTTTATGGAGGCTTTTGTAAAAAGATCACTAAGAAGAACAGAAAATATGTTATCACTAGAGAATTGCAGCTATCTGGCAGAGGACTGAGGAACAAGAAAATGACTGTGATTGCACTTTACAGTTCACCTCTTAGACAAACACAAGGAACACAAGGAACTCAAGGACAAGGGCAGCACTGAAGAGGAGACACACGAGTGAGCTACACAAAGTCAGCAGCCACTTTATTCTCCCTTTTACGTGACCTAAATCTTTCCCTTTTATCTCTTGCTCAGGTCTCATAAGGAAAATAAACGCTGGCTTTCCAGATACCCTGCACTTGCACAATGACTATATTTAAGCCTGAAAAAGATTTTTGGCTGACTGCAAAATTTCAAAACATGTTTTGCGTTAAAAATAAGACAAAGGCAGCCACAAGGTTTTAATCTTTTCAGATGTGGAATTCTCCACAGTCATTGTCCATCCAAGGCAGGAAATTACAGTTTTCCACTTGTAAACTCCTATCCTAAGTAGCTCTGCAGAACCTTAGGAGTCCTTACAGGAGGCATTTCAATACTATTAACTAGGAGGAGTCCATCATTAGCAAAAAACTTGGTCTGAGATAAACAGAAGATGGAAAAATCAGAATAAAGTAAAGATCCCAAAATACAATAAAGCAGCAGCTTCTTTTAAGGGGAAGGAAAAGATGTTGTGGATGCATTCGTGCTGTGAAGAATACTGCAGAAGATGAGTATGTCAAGACTTAAACCAAACTATTCAGAAAAAGATTCTCAAATTACTTACATAGAAGACACTCACAAAATGAGCTTCAGTCTTCTCTCTTGCTTCTCTCTATAGCTGAAGGTGAGAGACAGGCCTCTCCAGGGGGCACTCCAGAGAAGTCTAACCTCAGGGCTTTGAATTGCCTCCAGCAAAACCAATCTCTCTCCACCAGCCTAAAAAAGAACCAAAGAGAGTATGGCTTTCCAAACTCAAGCTTAACTTACGCAACCTTATGTAGTGGAAGCCTAAAAAAGCAGCTTCTGGGGATATTTAATCCATTCTGATAGGCATCTCACATGCCTACAATAATGACAGGTTCTCAAGAAGTGACATTATTATACAGTGAGAGCTTTTTTTATCAGTTTTATTAGCCTTGTCTATGAGCTGGTGTCCCCCCAGGGACCTCAATCAATGAGGCTTTATTCAGTACCAAAATGTATTCTTATACAGTGAGAGCAGGATCCCAAAAAAAACTCATACCATTAGTATATGCTAAGAACATATTGCTGACATTCAAGACTGGTAAATTAATATCTTAATTCTTTTAAAATGACTACAAGCAGTGTGTTTACAGGTGCAGAATTAAGCTTTCACTCTATTATTCATGAAGGCTGTTGCTACTGATGTGAAAGCCTCATATACTAATTGAGTTTAAAGGTTATGGTGCACCCTTCCAGATGTGGTGGCCCTTTTAATCAGCAAAACAAATAATGCATCACATTCATTAACAAGATATTAAAAATCTTTTTGGATGATAGACAGAAGTCAAGCATTAGAAATATTCACTTGAAGTTTTCTTTTACTAATGCTTAACGTTCCTTGCCTATAGGTATGGAATTATCTGTAAAGCTAATTCCAAGGTAAAAATAAACATAAAATTATGGCTAAATAAATGACTGCTTCTTTGCTGCTCATGCATCATATAATTAATACCATGATGTGATCTAACATGTTAAGGAAATAAGAATTTGCCATCAGCAGGCTGAAAGAAATTTGTTTATTAGTTTACTGTGATTCAATTTATGAGAATGTGCTTCATTGATCTTTGCAAAAGAACTTTAATTGGAAATGAATATCACAATCTATTTACCACACCACTAAACCCAGTCTGCTACAGTTCATTTAAACTACACCTGCTACTTAATTTTCCAATAAGAGAAAAACTTTGAATTAATACAATAAGAAGCAGTTAGAAAGTAGGCTCTGTAGACTACTGCTTTAATCAAGGTGCTCCTTGCATGCCCTTATGAAATTCTGCTAGGAGCTGATTGGGATTTTGTGTAGCACTTACATCAGAGCCTGATCTCAGACACTGTGCATTTTGATTACTACTTTCAACATGCAAAGTCATTCCTCCTTTGCCTGAAAGATCTAAAATCTATATCCAGCATGCAGATTCAGAAGAAATACTTGAACAGTTTGGACTGCTGATGCTCCTGCCCTAAAGGAAGGACAACAAGACCAATATGAACCTGTTTCATCTCTTTGGTGATCTCTGGAGATTTAACCTGAGAGGCAGTGGGCAGTGTCATGTGTACCTAAAGTGAATTGAGGAAGAAAACAACAGGGTATAATACCCTCATGTCCTCATCTCCACATTTAAGCAATCCTAAAGGTCCCGGAGTCTCTGCAAGCTGTATTATTTGTGGGCTTTTTCCAAGGACATACACTACATCTGCAGCCTGGGTGGGATAAGGGGCCCCTTTTAGCTGTCTGACTGGGAACGAGGAATGACCTGCGTCCACATTTTGTGGTAACACTGTCACCAAATTCAGGATAGAGACCTCTCCTGCCAGAATATGGGGGGGAAAGCATTGCCAAGTTGAGCTTTGCATGGGTCAGTCATTTCTGTGCCTAATTGTAGGGCCAAGATTTAGTCTTGATGCAACAGTGAGCTTACTAAAAAAATATTGCTTGTCCTAATGTAATATGTTTATCCTGATTAAAACACATGACCGCAATGAAACACTGTGGTCTCCTTCACAAAGTCCCTTTTTCATTTTAACACAGTGTCTAATTAATAGGATTCTTTCAACATGATTACCCTTCGTGTAATATTTTAAGAGATGCTGGAAAATTAATTCTTTTACAGGTTATACTCAGATCATTATAATTTTTCATTAAAGATGTTTTGTGGGGTCAACTTCTGACCCCGCATTTTGCAAAAATGGAAGGCACTAACTACTGCAGAGTTATCATAGATTTATCACATCAGGAAAACATGGTATTGTAAAGTCTCACTGGGAACTTTGCCTCCTGGCTAGTCAGACCATCTGTGACAGAATTCTTTTTTTCCTCTAGAAACACCCACTTGCCAAAATTGAAACTGTTCCCCCGAATGAAGAGGTTTCAGGAGATTCTCCAGCCCTGGAGATATGTTGGAAAACAAATTTAGGAATGATCAGTACGTTTATTCTGATATCTTTGAGATGAAAAATCTTGAAGGGAGGTTTGCTTAAAACCACTTTTTATTTTGAAAATGAATCTCACATCCATCTCCCAAAAGGTGAAAAATAAAATGAAAAAGGATTAAGCTTGTAATTAAATATTTTGAAGATATAAAAAATAAGTATTTTGAAACTATCCGAAGTAAATATTTTCACTGGTCACATGATTTTTTTTCTCCTCTTGTGCTAAATGTATGAAGGTTGTTGGATCACTTTTCACCTCAAAGGAGAATAGCCTTTCAGGAAAGGATGAATGATTTCTGTTTGGGTCTGTTCTCCATCCTGTGAAGAGAAGGCTTTCCAACCAGTACCTTTTCAGCCATAAAATGCAGGAAGAGTGCTAACAACATGGCCAGACACTTCAGAAGGCTGGGATCTGCTGAGGACAGAGGCAGCTCAGTGGTTTGTGCAACGAGTTGTGCTAGTTCTTCACCGCACCAGAGATGAAGGAAAGCCCTTTGGCAGGGCCCATTTTTTCTGACTTGCTGCATGGGCCTATGAGATGGACCGTTACATTAATTTTCCTGCACTTAAATTGTTCCCTACTGGCTTGTGAAAGTATGATTAATATTCTTCAGGAATCCGTTATTAATTCTTCATTACAGTGTAGTCGCACAAAAGGCAAGGGGAATATTATGTCTGGCTTGTTGCACCTCACCAACCATTTCAATAAATATCTTAAAGAACAGAGGGTGTGCAGAGAATGGAGAGTACTGTGCACTGCTTACATTCTGTGCACTGCAAAATAGATCACCAATCTGTCTGATTTAATAAAAAAAATAGTACAGAGCTAAATCACAGAGTTGGATGTTGTAAAGTACAGTATTGTGACTGTGCCTTAATATATTCAGCACTGAGATGGATATGCATTATATATGTTATTTATTTTAGCTGCATAAAGGCAAAAAGGTGGCTTTTATATGCTATGCTGTTCTAATAAATATCATGGTTCCAAAGCAAAATTATGAATGGTATTAAAAATGAACTACACCCAAAACACACCACCTGCAAATAAAAAATGTCCTATGGGGGGAAAAAAAAGAGCTAAAAGAATTCACCAGTGAGTAAATACAACACAGCATAATTACAGGCTCTTGTGTTTTTCAGCCAGGGTACAATCATACAGTTTACACAAAAGACTTCTAATATCCTCTGGGTATGTACTGCATTTATGAGAAAGCTTTCCGTTGTGAGCTCTCTCTCTTCCCTGCCTGGCCCTGCACGCTCTATAAATGTGCTTTTGGGAAAAAGTCTGCACTTGAAAGGGGACAGAGCAGATTCTTGGAGAAATAATTGTTTTGGGTTTTTTTTGAAGTTCTAATTTTGACCACTCTCCCTTTCCCATAGCCTCCAAAGTCCAAATTCCACCAATGCTCATGGCTATTTTTTCAGTTGACTCTGTTTTGCCTTGGACCACATCTTTTATTGCTATGCCAAATCTATTTATTATCTTTTTCTGGCTATTAAAGAGAGGAAAAATATTAATAATTAATTTATGCCAAGTTATTTCCTTAATACTTTTAGTTAAAACAATTTAGCACACCAGTCATTTTAAAGGTACTGTACCACCATGGTCATCCAAATAGAGATGATCACACACAGCTAGTGCCATCTGTGCCCAGTCCTCCCCATTATGTATCTCCTGGCAACATGGAAAGAGTAAAGACAGAAAGAGTCAATTTTGCAAAATCCTAATCATTATGCCTAACTTTAAAGGAATCAATAATTCGAAAGTAACATGACATTACTAGTGGACTACAGCACTAAGGGTTAATGCCAAGTAATTATGGTTTCAGCTCTTCCACTATCAAGTCGGATGAGATCTAGTTCTGTTCTTTTTTTCTCTGCAGGTTGCATATACTCAAAAAAAACACTGTGAATTTGGGGGGGATATGTAAGTATTTACTTATAGTACTTTGACTCTTTCATTCTTTCGAGACCTGCAACATGCAGAAAATTCATACTGGAAATCCAGTTAAAACCAAAGTCAGAGAGATCTTTTATAGGGATTATTTACTTTAAAAGGACTCAAATATAGTATCTTAAATCCATTTGTCATTGACACAAATGGATTTGCCTCCTTCTTCCTTTGATCAATGAGAATTTGGTAGTTTGCAAGGGAGTTAAGCCTTCCAAAGCTTTCCAAAGGCAAAAAAAAAAAATAAAAAAAAAAAAAAAATAAAGCTGCTACAGGTTGTGTTGGTAGAAGCACCAACTAGCAACAATGATAAAATTTGACTGATTTGCTAAACTATGAAATCGAAGCTTGCTTTGTTCAGAGAATTAGCACATTTTCTTTTGACTATTTACTCTAGAAGATGCTCTTAAAAATAAAAGATGGAATAAAGCTATTGGGATTGAGATCATGGGGATAGTGGATAAAAACCAGGTTCACTTAATTAACCACTAACAGAAGTTTGTATTAAAATACATTTTAAAGCAATCTCAGGATATGAAAATAAACTGCCTAGATATGAACCTGAATCAGCTCAAGAATATGTTGTTATTACTGAGAAGGCTGAATCTTTATAAACTGAGGTAGACTGGCTAATTCCATGTACAGGTCTGGATATGGAACCAGTCTCAGACTGAAAAGGATAAAACCACGTCCCCTGACACAAATTAGATGTGTTGAAGTGGATTACAGAAGACACACATTCTAATGAAAAGTACTGTAGAGTGAACACTCCTGAGATGACAATGAGATAAGAACTTGTTCTCCAGACCCCACTCTCCAAACCTCTCTTCCTCCTAGTGGCTTGGCACTCCTAAGAGCTCTCAATCACTGCTTTCTGTTAAGTACTTGCTGTCTCATTTCCCTCCTGCTCATCATTTACCTGCTTCAGCTCCCCTTTTGTTCCCTTAACAGTGGATTAAACTTTATTTCTCTCCCCTTCAATAACTAACCTCATCTTCAAACACGACCTCCAGCCTTTGCCATCCTGGCAGTGGGAACCTTGCAAGCACATGCACTATGTTAAGAGGAGGAGATTCGTTGAAGCTGTGCAGTTTATTGATGCACACTTCCCAAGGCACACAGTGTAGTGCCCAGGGAAGCAGCAAGGCCAGGTTGGACCAGGACAAGGTGAAAGGTTCCTCTAAGAAGTAACAAGACACTTTGCCTTTTCCTTCCAGTCTCTTGCCATCTGAACTTGCTGTGGAAGGTAAAAAGTTCAGGATTAAACTGTGTAAACAAGAATGTTCTGAAAGAGGAACAAGGATCACTTCAGAACGTGAAATGGTCCGTGGTCTTGATCTTTATTCTGTGTCATTTTAAGCAAATTTTTAACATTCATAAGCACATACGAAACCCCCTGCAGTATCACATATCAAAGGTGAGGTACATCTCACCTCACCTGAGCTATCTACAAATTATATGTCCAGGTTATGATTGTGATTTATTTAAACCATTTTTGGATGAGATGAATCATGATTCAGAAAATAGCTCTTAATCTCTCCAGAGATCACAGAGGGAGCAACTTCTAGGTGACTAGAGTCAGATGGAATCTTTCACAGGTAGATGAATAAATCATACAAAGTGCACAAATTAAGAAGATGCAATAGAATATTTTTCCTGATTCTAAACTGAAACATGATAATTGGCTATTATTTGCAAATTACTGACTTTGTTTAAACAAATTTAAATAACAGAATGTAGTTAGAGAAGCAATTTCTATTACTACATTGAAGCACTGATGTTAATTTGGAAAATTTTGGAGAAGCAGGGAGATATAAGCTGGAATTGTCTCTAAACATAATGACACACCCTTAATACTACTCTTTCTCAAAAGATGTGTGGTTCACAGGAATAATTTCTTTTGTAATCAGTAACTGGTTCAGTTTGAAATGACTGATCTTCTTCATACCACAAAATAATCTGTTCATGTTCAATGTAACAGCCAAACCCATCAGAGAAAAAATCTGAGGATTTGTAGTTACAGCTGACATGAAAATATAAAAGATCTATCGATGTAAAGTTAGCAATAGAGCTTTGATAAAAGAGTATGGTGAACACAATTCAGAAATAGTCATTCATCAGACAGGACTGTAGAAGACTGCATTGACATTCTGAATTTGGATAAACTGCACAGGTTTTGGTCTGTTTCTGGAAAGACTGAGGCACCGCTACTTCATCCAGGATATATACTAGTGGAAGGCTTTTCATATAATTCAAATGAGTATGTAGGGTATCGAAAGAGTAGGAAAATTCTGATTTGAAATCAAAGCCTAATAGATACAGGGACTGTGAAAACTGGGATTCATATTGCACAGTGCAGGTCTTAAAAGATGTAACTTAAAGATTCAAGCCAACTCCATCTACAGCTAATCAACAGGAATATGTTGAAATTGTAAAGACCAGATTCCAGTTATTTCACTTGCATTGAATTAACAGTTTTCCTTTACAAAAAAGCCCCCCTTAGATCAATGAGTCTACTCTTGAAGTAACAACATCACATCCACCGTTCCTTGTGAGTTGATACGAACACATCACAGATGTCTGGTAAAGACAGTCCCTACTATCTGCAGCTGCACAGTATTGACTAGCTGTCATCCTAGTATTGATTATTGGTTAGATTACAGATGCGTGTGAATGAGAGAGTCCCACAACATGTCAAAGTGGAATTAGCCTTCTCATGAAATCAAAATCATTCTTGAAAACCATTTTTTGCTTGGGTTAAACATGAAGATGCTGTGATGGCTTTTAACACAAATCCAATCAAACTCCTAATGTAAACAGAGATGAGTTCTAAACAAGCTACAATCTCTTAAGAAATGATCTAGAAGCCGTTGCAGACAAATCAGTAACTCACACAGCAGCATTCACACCAGCAACCCAGACTGCAGGCCCTATGACACAGCAGTCCCTTCCTGTATGAAGCATGCATTAAATGTTGGTATTTCACTGTCTTAGAAGGCACACTGAGGTGTGGTCACTCTCACTTTGAAAAGGTCATACCAGAAGAGAACATGCTTCAAGTAAAAGACAAAGCACTAGGCACAGACATGAGAGAAGATGTTCCCAAGGAAAAATTACTTTTGGCCAAGGTGAACTTGATGTGAGCCCAGTCAGCTCCATTCCCTGGTGAAGGACTGCAGCGTGGTTCTGTTTCATGGACTGCATTCAGCCCTGGGGCATGCTATGGGTACATTATGGATAACCACAGCAGTGTAAGAACCAACTGCTGCACACCCTCCAGACTGCCTTTTGGCACTGGCCAAGCAGCCACTCCTCTAGCAGCCTATGCAGTGTATATCTACATGGCTGCAAAATCCAAAGGCTTAGTTTATATTGTCCGTAGGAGAAGAAGTGGTACGAGGCAGTAGCATTTTAGCTTGTTACAGATGTCTGGAGAGTAAATGAGAGGCAAAATCCTTCCAGACAGTGAAGACCAGCCAATGCCAAGAGCCAGAGCCAAGAAGCACGGCTGTCTGTAGGGCAAGTGGAGGCAGCCTGGCATGGAGAAAAGCACTGAATTGATCAAGTATGAATAAATGTAACCAAGAAATGAAAACCATTAGAAATGTGAGTTCTTCCAACATCTGTAATTACTACACTAAAAATGACTCTACAACAATTGATCTTCAACAGGAGTCGAGGTGAAACATTGAGTTGAGGTGAAACAAGTACACTATGCATGCCTCTGAAGAGTATGGAAAAATGGGCCTCAGGAAAAGCCAGTCAGTTTCTATAAGGTAAAAGGTATATAAGCTTCTTTCACAAGCCAGCTGAAACCAGTGGTTTCCCAGTACTTTCAGTGGAATATGAAAAATGTCATACACATGCATCCTCAGTATTTAATTAAATTTTTCACTTACACTTGTTTAGTTAGTTTTCAGTGACTGAAAATTGCTAAGCATATCAAGATTTTCTTGCCATCCAACCTTTTTAAAGGTTGGTAAGTTAATAGATCTAACATTTAGAGATGTATTTTACCCTTTGTACATTCCTATTAACTTCCACAGAGTAGCAACAGGAAAGATTGCTGCAGTTTCCTCATGTGGTTAATTTATCTGTAGAAAGACTTAGAAAAAAAAAAAAAGCATTTTGGCTTGAGAGGGAGAGGGAATAGAGACAGACATTATATGTACAGAAGATGGAAAGGCAAATAGGAAGGGAAAGACTTGAAATAGCAATGTCTTGGCAATAAATGCAAGCCTACCTGAATCTGAAGGCAATGAAAAGAAAAAGTAGATTAAAAAGAGGTGCAAACAACAATATTTTGAATTGCTAAAGGTATTGTTTTCTCTTTGGAATAACTGTTTTATCATACACATTAAAATGTATGATTTGCTTCATTAATCACACTCATTTCCCTTCCAGAGGTACGAGTATGATCACAACTTATTTCACAGGACCAATCTAAAAAGGCTGAGCTTTTATTTTCTTTCATTTGAGTGTTCAGCCTGATTACTGTGAAAAACATTTTCCCAAAAAAAAGTTTAAATGCTTTCTATCTGAAAGTACAGGCTGCAATAGCCACCTGCATCTTTTGCCTACCTGTAGTTTCAATTCCAAATTCACTTTCCTGGCTCAGGAAAGAAAGATCAGTGATTTATTTCTGAACAGGCTACCAAGAATAAAAGACCTGTTTCTAGATTTTTGTGCTCAGAGACAGCAAAACCAGCTGCAGCATAAGTTAAAAGGGCAAGATGAGAACAAACATGCGCAGGTACATGGGTACACTTTTGCAGTTACATAGAGTTAAAACAACACACATTAACAGAGGGACTAATATAGACTGAAAAGGAAATGTTCTGGAAAATCTGAATGGAGCCAAACATTAAGGATTAGGAATACATGGGGAAATTACTTACTGAATCATGAAAAGAAAGGCATCATAGGTCACTCTAACAAAGAAACTGAGAAAGGCAAAGTTCAGCAATAACACGGTTTAAATACTTCCCCCTAAGATGCATTGAATGAAATTCATTTAATATGAAGAAAGCTTCCCCTGGATTTATGGGCAGAATTTGTCTTTGTGCAGCTACCAGGGAGAAAAGGCAAGCAAAATTGCATTGGACGACAGTCAAGAGAAAGAGGGGAAAATTTTTCAAAGACAAAATATGTCAGTGGAGGGCTGCCTGGAAAAGGGGGTTATTCTCTCCACTAAAATAGATCTCTCGTGAAAAACAGGCATAGCTTCAAAATATTTTTTCAGTCAATATGTTAGTCAATCTGGCCAGAACTGCTTTTATAAAGGGCAACTAGTCCATAGATATTTCTTATTGACAGTATTGCTTTGGTACGAAATTACAGAGCACTCGTTAAAACTATGCTCTTGGGCAGGCATTTTCCTGGAAACTGAGAGAAAACAAGAAAAATCTTTAATAAAAAAAGAAAAAAAAAATGAAAGTAACAAAGAGAAGTCAGAATCATAGCTGGTATAAACTGGCAGGTGTTCTTTGTCTTCCCATTGAGAACATGCTTGTTTGAAGCAGCTGCCCGATAAGAGCGGTGTCTTT